>NC_141830.1:3372086-3624586 GCF_982586985.1 Callionymus lyra
CACATTGATGATACAATAGAGTCACACATCACAACAACACACACATTGATGATACAATAGAGTCACACATCATAATAACACACACATTGATGATACAATAGAGGCACACATCACCACAACAACACACACACACACACTGATGATACAATAGACTCACACATCACAACAACACACACTGATGATACAATAGAGTCACACATCACAACAACACACACACACTGATGATACAATAAAGTCACACATCACAACAACACACACACACTGATGATACAATAGAGTCACACATCACAACAACACACACATTGATGATACAATAGAGTCACACATCATAATAACACACACATTGATGATACAATAGAGGCACACATCACCACAACAACACACACACACACACTGATGATACAATAGACTCACACATCACAACAACACACACTGATGATACAATAGAGTCACACATCACAACAACACACACACACTGATGATACAATAAAGTCACACATCACAACAACACACACACACTGATGATACAATAGAGTCACACATCAGAACAACACACACACACTGATGATACAATATAGTCACACATCACAACAACACACATACACACTGATGATACAATAGAGTCACACATCATAACAACAGACACACACTGATGATACAATAGAGTCACACATCACAACAACACACACACACTGATGATACAATAGAGTCACACATCACAACAACACACACACTGATGATACAATAGAGTCACACATCACAACAACACTCACTGATGATACAATAGAGTCACACATCACAACAACACACACACACTGATGATACAATAGAGTCACACATCACAACAACACACACACTGATGATACAATAGAGTCATACATCACAACAACACACACACACACACTGATGATACAATAGAGTCACACATCACAACAACACACACACACTGATGATACAATAGAGTCACACTTCACAACAACACACACACACTGATGATACAATAGAGTCACGCATCACAACAACACACACACTGATGATACAATAGAGTCACACATCACAACAACACACACACTGATGATACAATAGAGTCATACATCACAACAACACACACACTGATGATACAATAGAGTCACACATCACAACAACACACACACACTGATGATACAATAGAGTCACACATCACAACAACACACACTGGTGATACAATAGAGTCACACATCACAACAACACACACACTGATGATACAATAGAGTCATACATCACAACAACACACACTGATGATACAATAGAGTCACACATCACCACAACAACACACACACTGATGATACAATAGAGTCACACATCACAACAACACACACACACTGATGATACAATAGAGTCACACATCACAACAACACACACACTGATGATACAATAGAGTCACACATCACAACAACACACACGCTTACTTAGACATACAACACAAAGACAAACTGGTGATCGTTCCTCATGTGCGCAGGTGTCGTGTTCATTGACGTCTTCAGGTGAAAGCGAACATGGAGCGAACGAAGGTTCCTGGTCCGTGTGTCTCGACCCGAACTACAGTCTGAGGCGTCGTATGGACGACAAACACTGCCGCGTCTACTCTTTTGGGTGAGTGTGCGACAAATGTTATAACTTGAAACACACACTCGACACACACTTGACTTGTGACTGACATGGTTTAGTTGAGAGTTGCTGTTGCCATGGATACCACAGCGGAGAATCAAAAGGAATTGAGAAAAGCGACCATTTTAAAAGATCAATCCTAACAAAATTGAGCATTTCTGTTATCCCTTGTGTCACTTCTGGGTCAAGGTGACCTGAAAACAAATGTGTTTGTGGTATCCCTTGTGTTTCCTCTGGGTCAAGGTGAACCAAAGGCCCGAAAACAAATGTGTTTGTGGTATCCCTTGGGTCACTTCTGGGTCAAGGTGACCTGAAAACAAATGTGTTTGTGGTATCCCTTGTGTTTCCTCTGGGTCAAGGTGAACCAAAGGCCCGAAAACAAATGTGTTTGTGGTATCCCTTGGGTCACTTCTGGGTCGAGGTGACCTGAAAACAAATGCGTTTGTGGTATCCCTTGTGCTGTCTCTGGGTCAAGGTGAACCAAAGGCTCGAAAAAAAATGTGTTTGTGGTATCCCTTGTGTCAATTCTGGGTCAAGGTGACCTGAAAACAAATGTGTTTGTGGTATCCTTGTGTCAATTCTGGGTCAAGGTAAACCAAAGGCCCGGAAACTAATCTGTTTGTGGTATCCCTTGTGTCGTCTCTGTGTCAACGGCCTGGCTTCCATAAATACATATGCAGTGGTGGAGGTCGTCCATATTGACCCAGAGACAACACAAAGGATACGACAAACACATTTGTTTTCAGGCCTTCGGGTCACCTTGACCCTGAGACGACACAAGGGTTAAATTGTATCCTTTCTAGTCCTCAAGCCACTGTGTACGTGTGGGATGTAGATAAAAATTCCACTTCAGCAGAATTTGAAACCTTCTCTGAATCAGTCTAAATCCTTCCCATCATGCTTCACAACACTCGTCCAGCCCCGGCGCGCCGGGAGGACGGCGCTGATTAACTGGGCTGCCGAGAGACGGTGCAGGTGCAACAACATCAAGGCCTCAGGGCTACAAACACGGCCCTTTTTTTTTTTCCCCCCGTGTCCTGGCATTCCTGCCTCTTCAGAGACGGGTCAGAGGTCACGCCTGATATCTTCTGGCTAATTGCTGCCGGTTCACTCATGCAGACACGTGAACGCAGAGATGAGCTGCAGTGTGTGTCCTTCACACACACGTCTGACCTGAATATCAAGTCGGGAAAATGTGACTCACACGTCCGATGTTTTTCAGGTCAGTGAAAACTGTTTGAAGCCTGCAGGACGAGCCTCGGTTTCTCTCCTCAACATCCACTCTTGGAGGTCTTGAATAAAAAAAAAAGACTTTTCAATCTGCTCCGATCCATCATGTGACCTGGATTCAAAACACTCATAACATCTACCAACACAAAGACGGTCGTTCACAACTTATTCCCAGAAACATGACTCTCTTGATAATCGACCATTTCATGCACACGGTACTTGTACTAATAAGTATCGTCTTTGATCTCCGTTTCCTTCGAGTGCTCACAGAAAATACCTGAAAACTTGGACAGAACTCAGGTTGAATCATAGACGCCCAGATGGTTTACTTTAAACTGAGTCTTTTTAGGAACCGATCCCATCATCTAGCTATTGTCGTCTGTCGTTCTAGCGACACTATCTTCAGAGTCCACTAGATGGTAGTGATGTGTCGATGAAGCCTCATGAAACAGTGTCATTATCTCCAGAGTCCACTAGATGGTAGTGATGTGTCGATGAAGCTTCATGAAACAGTGTCATTATCTTCAGAGTCCACTAGATGGTAGTGATGTGTCGATGAAGCCTCATGTAACAGTGTCATTATCTCCAGAGTCCACTAGATGGCAGTGATGTGTCGATGAAGCTTCATGAAACAGTGTCATTATCTTCAGAGTCCACTAGATGGCAGTGATGTGTAGATGAAGCTTCATGAAACAGTGTCATTATCTTCAGAGTCCACTAGATGGTAGTGATGTGTTAATGAAGCTTCGTGAAACAGTGTCATTATCTTCAGAGTCCACTAGATGGTAGTGATGTGTCGATGAAGCCTCATGAAACGGTGTCATTATCTTCAGAGTCCACTAGATGGCAGTGATGTGTTGATGAAGCTTCATGAAACAGTGTCATTATCTTCAGGGTCCACTAGATGGTAGTGATGTGTCGATGAAGCTTCATGAAACAGTGTCATTATCTTCAGAGTCCACTAGATGCCAGTGATGTGTCGATGAAGCTTCATGAAACAGTGTCATTATCTTCAGAGTCCACTAGATGGTAGTGATGTGTCGATGAAGCCTCATGAAACAGTGTCATTATCTTCAGAGTCCACTAGATGGCAGTGATGTGTCGATGAAGCTTCATGAAACAGTGTCATTATCTTCAGAGTCCACTAGATGGCAGTGATGTGTAGATGAAGCTTCATGAAACAGTGTCATTATCTTCAGAGTCCACTAGATGGCAGTGATGTGTCGATGAAGCCTCATGAAACAGTGTCATTATCTTCAGAGTCCACTAGATGGCAGTGATGTGTCGATGAAGCTTCATGAAACAGTGTCATTATCTTCAGAGTCCACTAGATGGTAGTGATGTGTTGATGAAGCTTCATGAAACAGTGTCATTATCTTCAGAGTCCACTAGATGGTAGTGATGTGTTGATGAAACTTCATGAAACAGTGTCATTATCTTCAGAGTCCACTAGATGGTGGTGATGTGTCGATGAAGCTTCATGAAACAGTGTCATTATCTTCAGGGTCCACTAGATGGTAGTGATGTGTCGATGAAGCTTCATGAAACAGTGTCATTATCTTCAGAGTCCACTAGATGGTAGTGATGTGTCGATGAAGCTTCATGAAACAGTGTCATTATCTTCAGAGTCCACTAGATGGTAGTGATGTGTCGATGAAGCTTCATGAAACAGTGTCATTATCTTCAGAGTCCACTAGATGGTAGTGATGTGTTGATGAAGCTTCATGAAACAGTGTCATTATCTTTAGAGTCCACTAGATGGTAGTGATGTGTTGATGAAGCTATATGAAACAGTGTCATTATCTTCAGAGTCCACTAGATGGTAGTGATGTGTCGATGAAGCTTCATGAAACAGTGTCATTATCTTCAGAGTCCACTAGATGGTAGTGATGTGTTGATGAAGCTTTGTGAAACAGTGTCATTATCTTCAGAGTCCACTAGATGGTAGTGATGTGTCGATGAAGCTTCATGAAACGGTGTCATTATCTCCAGAGTCCACTAGATGGCAGTGATGTGTTGATGAAGCTTCATGAAACAGTGTCATTATCTTCAGAGTCCACTAGATGGTAGTGATGTGTCGATGAAGCCTCATGAAACAGTGTCATTATCTTCAGAGTCCACTAGATGGCGTCTCTGCACTATTTGTTTTGAACAAGTGTTCTAAAGAAACATCATTTTAAAGTGATGACGCCACCTACTGACCTCTGAACAACATGAGAACCGTTTCATGAAGCTTCATCAACACATCACTACTAAATAGCCCATATTGGTAGAAGTAGCTAAACGTGCCAAACAGAAGGACAGAGTGAGGCGGGTTTTACTAAACATGTAACCAACTACCCGAGGAGACAAGACACACGTTTATCTCTGGTCGACTCCGGCAACTTCTGGAAGATTCTTTTCCCACTGAACTCAAAAGACGAGCGATCGATGCACGAGTCCGAGGGACGCGAAGATAAAACCCTGCAGTCAAGGTGGTGTCGCGTATTTAACTAATGTGCATATTTTGAAGAGATAAGATCCAGATCGGAGTAGAAATGAGGAAGGTTCGGAACCAAAATAGTTGCGCGTTTCTGGCCGTCCTGCCAACCCTTGCTTTTATAAAAACATATCAGTTCGATCTGGAAGATAACTACGGATCAAATCCAACACGGTGCAAAATCAAAAGGTTATCTACGATCATTGAATGTTGATGATTCAGGACCAACATCTTCACGGGTTCAGCCCGAAGAAGAACTCCAGAGGGAGGGACGTCTCTGGTCCAGCGGTATAAAAGCAAGCTCTTGCTTCAGAACTGCCGACTCACCAAACTACGAAGTAAAGATCTTCTTGCTCAGAACCTCATCCACGAAAACCGTTCCGTCACATGCCACCAGTTACGTTACACCCCCCCGGGATCTGAAACCTTCAAGTCAGGGGTGGGTCCAGGTTGTTGTTTCAACCGATCGTGAAGACGCATGTTGACCCATCAGGTGTCTTTGGAGTGGAATCAGTGGGTGGTCAGTCTGGTGCTGCTCGACCCGTTCCTTCATTGGGAATAGATAGTAATACCCTGTGACCCCCTCATACTCATACATGTCCCTAGAGTACCCACTGCACGAGAACCCCCCAGTATCTGGCATGTAAAGTGATTTGAGACCCCCAGCAACTCAGCAGCGACATAATCTAAGTATGGTTATATAATCTCTATTTATATAGCGCCTTTCTAGACCAGGGTCACAAAGCGCTTTGACAGCCATTCACACATACTGATGGGAGTAGGCTGTAGGCTGCACCACACGGCGCCGAATCTGCCCTCAGGAGCAATCAGGGTAAAGTGTCTTGCTCAGGGACACAACGACACAAGCTTGTCTGGAGCTGGGATTGAACCTGCAACCTTTTGGACTGCAGGCAACCACTCTACCATCTGAGCTATGACGCCCCTAATGGTTGATACCGACACGGTTACGAAGTGAAGAACTAACGAGGATCAAACCTTCTTTTCCAACGTCAGGTTGGGCATGAACGAGTGGGCGCTGGAGAGCAGCCTCTCCAGGGCGGGCTGTGAGGTCCACTGCTTCGACCCCGGTCTGAAGCAGCCTCACCTGCAGCAGGACGACATGTGGCTGCATCGCCTCGCCGTGGACTGGAGGGACCCCAACCCGGCTCTGGTCAGGAGGCAGCAAAGCAACACCAAGAAACTGGCCACCATCCTCAACGACTTCGGCCACAGAAAGGTAGGAGAACCAGAGCGACTTCACGCCTGAAACAAGGTAGGAGTCGGGGTTTGTCTGCATTGCAGCTGCTTTTTTTTGATGGACTAGTCCTTCATCCCAACATCAACCCCCCCCTAGATGTCTCCTACTTCCTGTTGCTTTTACAAACATCAGATTACACACAGAGATCTGAACACTTGTACCCCAAGACTGTTTAAAGGTCTCCCATCAAAAGCAGCTTAAAGGGTTAGTTCATCCAGAATTCACACTTCTTGGTCCAAAAAGACTCTTAAAAACATCCAAACACCTTCAAACTGCTCGACTGTAACGTCTTGGACTGAAGCTCCACATGAGGAGAATTGACCAGAAAAAAAATGAAATAAGATTTTATTTTAATCCTCAAGGTAACGACCCAAAGGCCAGAAAACAAACGTGTGGCCAAAATCCCGAGGACAGGGAGTAATATAGACCGAAGCCTGAGGCACTCGTGATATGCAAAACAAATAGACTCAGGGACTCATTCATTCCTCGGGCTATTCAATTGTACAATTCTGAGTTCGGGGGCAGGAGTGGAGTAAAAGTATCTGGATGTTATGTTCTACGTTAGTCTTTGTATCCTTTGTCTTTGTTGTTTTTCTTTGACCTATGTTCTTTATCTTTAGACTTAGATTGTGTCATCTTGTTCTTCCTCTTTATGTTCTTCTTCTTATTTTATTTTGATTTATTTTTTATTTTCTTTTGATAAAAAATTGCTGTATGTATTGGCATATTGGAAAAAAAGAATTTTCATGAATCAATAAAGTTTTACCTTACCTTATATTAACCAAGAGTACTTTGTCAGTGTGGACTGCTACAAACAAACTTAAAATATAGACTTATTTAAGTTTTGCAGAGGCTTCAACACAAGAGAGACGTTACAGTCGAGCAGTTTTGTGTTTTTGGATGAAGATGAAGAAACTGAGCCTGAGAAACCTGGGTGTTGTATTTGATAAAGACATGTCTCTTGTTCAACATTGAAGAAAACTGACCAGAAACTGTTTCCTTCAACTGAGAAAAATCTCTAAACTTAGGAAAATGTTGTCGGAACATGATCTGGATCTTATAATAATGTGTTTGTTTCTTCTTGCCTGGACTATTGCAACAGTTTGTCTTCATGTCTAAACAAGAAGGATGTGTCTCGCCTGCAGTTGGTTCAGAACTCTGCAGCGAGAATTCTGACCTGCTCAAGTAGGAGAACTCACATTTCAACGATCCTTAAAACTCTTCACTGGCTTCCAGTTTCTTTCGGGATCAACTTTAAAATTCTGGTTCTTACTTTCACATCTATTCATGGTCAGGCTCCTCCTTACATCACTGATCTGATCCAGACTTACACCCCAGCTCGGGCTCTGAGGTCTGTGGATCAGAATCTACTGATGGTTCCTGAACTTCCGGACCAGAGGAGAGAAATCCTTCCAGACTGTTGCTCCTAAGCCTTGGAACGATCTCTGTGTTTGATGATCTACTGACTCCTTCAAGAAACATCTGTGTTTGATGATCTACTGACTCCTTCAAGAAACATCTGTGTTTGATGATCTACTGACTCCTTCAAGAAACATCTGTGTTTGATGATCTACTGACTCCTTTAAGAAACATCTGTGTTTGATGATCTACTGACTCCTTCAAGAAAAATCTGTGTTTGATGATCTACTGACTCCTTTAAGAAACATCTGTGTTTGATGATCTACTGACTCCTTCAAGAAACATCTGTGTTTGATGATCTACTGACTCCTTCAAGAAACATCTGTGTTTGATGATCTACTGACTCCTTCAAGAAACATCTGTGTTTGATGATCTACTGACTCCTTCAAGAAACATCTGTGTTTGATGATCTATTGACTCCTTCAAGAAACATCTGTGTTTGATGATCTACTGACTCCTTTAAGAAACATCTGTGTTTGATGATCTACTGACTCCTTCAAGAAACATCTGTGTTTGATGATCTACTGACTCCTTCAAGAAACATCTGTGTTTGATGATCTACTGACTCCTTCAAGAAACATCTGTGTTTGATGATCTACTGACTCCTTCAAGAAACATCTGTGTTTGATGATCTACTGACTCCTTCAAGAAACATCTGTGTTTGATGATCTACTGACTCCTTCAAGAAACATCTGTGTTTGATGATCTACTGACTCCTTCAAGAAACATCTGTGTTTGATGATCTACTGACTCCTTCAAGAAACATCTGTGTTTGATGATCTACTGACTCCTTCAAGAAACATCTGTGTTTGATGATCTACTGACTCCTTCAAGAAACATCTGTGTTTGATGATCTACTGACTCCTTCAAGAAACATCTGTGTTTGATGATCTACTGACTCCTTCAAGAAACATCTGTGTTTGATGATCTACTGACTCCTTCAAGAAACATGTGTGTTTGATGATCTACTGACTCCTTCAAGAAACATCTGTGTTTGATGATCTACTGACTCCTTCAAGAAACATCTGTGTTTGATGATCTACTGACTCCTTCAAGAAACATGTGTGTTTGATGATCTACTGACTCCTTCAAGAAACATCTGTGTTTGATGATCTACTGACTCCTTCAAGAAACATCTGTGTTTGATGATCTACTGACTCCTTTAAGAAACATCTGTGTTTGATGATCTACTGACTCCTTCAAGAAACATCTGTGTTTGATGATCTACTGACTCCTTCAAGAAACATCTGTGTTTGATGATCTACTGACTCCTTCAAGAAACATCTGTGTTTGATGATCTACTGACTCCTTCAAGAAACATCTGTGTTTGATGATCTACTGACTCCTTCAAGAAACATCTGTGTTTGATGATCTACTGACTCCTTCAAGAAACATGTGTTTGATGATCTACTGACTCCTTTAAGAAACATCTGTGTTTGATGATCTACTGACTCCTTCAAGAAACATCTGTGTTTGATGATCTACTGACTCCTTCAAGAAACATCTGTGTTTGATGATCTACTGACTCCTTCAAGAAACATGTGTTTGATGATCTACTGACTCCTTTAAGAAACATCTGTGTTTGATGATCTACTGACTCCTTCAAGAAACATCTGTGTTTGATGATCTACTGACTCCTTCAAGAAACATCTGTGTTTGATGATCTACTGACTCCTTCAAGAAACATCTGTGTTTGATGATCTACTGACTCCTTCAAGAAACATCTGTGTTTGATGATCTACTGACTCCTTCAAGAAACATGTGTTTGATGATCTACTGACTCCTTTAAGAAACATCTGTGTTTGATGATCTACTGACTCCTTCAAGAAACATCTGTGTTTGATGATCTACTGACTCCTTCAAGAAACATCTGTGTTTGATGATCTACTGACTCCTTCAAGAAACATCTGTGTTTGATGATCTACTGACTCCTTCAAGAAACATCTCTGTGTTTGATGATCTACTGACTCCTTCAAGAAACATCTGTGTTTGATGATCTACTGACTCCTTCAAGAAACATCTGTGTTTGATGATCTACTGACTCCTTCAAGAAACATCTGTGTTTGATGATCTACTGACTCCTTCAAGAAACATCTGTGTTTGATGATCTACTGACTCCTTCAAGAAACATCTATGTTTGATGATCTACTGACTCCTTTAAGAAACATCTTAAGACGTTTCTATTTGTTCAGGCTTTTCCTTGAATTTCTGGAACTCCTGTGTTGTTCTCAGTATTATCTTGATCTTTAAAGTATGTACTTTTTTGAGTATTGTTTTGATTGTTTAAGCGCTTTGTGGCCCTGGTCTCGAAAAGCGCTATATAAATAAATATTACTTACTTACAACTGAGCTGCAGTCGCTACATTAAAATGAACAAACATGTTTGTCTAGAACTCTAAAAAGAACACTGAAGAGTCGAGGCGAGAGTAGAACAAATACTTCATTTCTTGAGGTGGAAAAAAAACGATGCTTCTCCGCTGCAGGTGGACGTCCTGAAGGCAGACCTGGAAAGTGCCGAGTGGAAGATTCTGGAGAACATGATCCTGGAGGGAGTCCTGGACTCGGTGGGTCAGCTGCTCCTGGAGCTGCACCTCCACTGGCCGGGGTTCGAGGTGGGCGGGGACGAGCCTTCCGTGGTGCGCTACTGGTTCAGCCTGCTGAAGGAGCTGGAGAGCGCCGGCTTCAAGCTCTTCCACGTCCACAGGGACCCGGAGAAGCCTCGGGTGTTCCTGCACCAGAGCGTGTTGAACGCCAGCAGCTCGTACACCTTGAGCTGGGTCAACACACGAGACTCTTCCTGGTGACTCTCCGGGTCACACCTGCTGCCACGGGTTCTACCTCAACATCTCTGGCCTCGCCTGACGCTCCGGCGGTAGAAAAGGAAAAACAAGAATCATAACAACAAAATAAAGGCGTTTATATCTTTAGTTGTGTGATTTTATTCATCATCATAATACTGTATACGTATATACTGTATATGAAACATAACTTGTGAATTAAAACGCAACAAAACATTTAAATAAAATGTAAATAAGTTAACTTGGTGCAGCAGTGCTAATGCTAATAGATGCTAAAATGTTAGCACAACGGTCATCATTTAAAAAGATGTTTTTTCTTGGTTTTCATTTATTTAAACGCCACAACGCAGTAACTATACGTACGATATTAACTTCATAGACATGTCACTTCTCTTCCGTCAGATGCTTTTGAACGTCGTTCATTTAATCGAAACGCAAACTGGAGAAAACGGGTCGATGTTCCTGACGTTTCTGAACAAAGCTCATCTCAAATGTCAGAAGCGTGGAAAGAAGGATTTTCTATTTTTGAATGATTTCGACTCTTTTGTCGGCTTCAAAGATTGACAGACGGTAGACAAGAAACGACGAGTGCACGTGAAGAGCGTTCATCCCCCTTTCTTTTCTTCAGCTCACATGAACTTGTCGACAGATGTTTAATTCCTTGTGAGATTAAAACAAATCTGAATTGAAGGAAACGATCTCAAGCCTGAGGATCAACCGTCGATTGTTCAGAATCAGAATCAGAATCCCTTTATTGTCCCGCGAGGGGAAATTCGTTTTAACAACAGCAAGAGCAATATACCAAAAAAAATAAAACACCCAGAAATAAAATATTAAAAAGAAAAGAAAAAATCTAAATAGAATAGAAAATAAATCTGCACTATATTATATATACAATCATATTTACAAAAATAACAAGAAAGGTGCAGTTAAATAGTTATCTTGGTGTGTTGTTATTGTGGAGTCTGATGGCAGCAGGGAGGAAGGACCTGCGGTACCTCTCCCTCACACACCTGGGATGGAGCATTCTATCACTGATGGAGCTCCTCAATGCCCTCAGTGTGTGCTGGAGAGGGTGAGATAAGTTCCTCCTCATGGAGGCCAGCTTGCTCCGTATCCTCCTCCCAGTCACTTCCTCCACAGGATCCAGGGGGCGCCCTAGGATGTAACCGGCCTTCTTGAATTTCTCGAACTCCTGTGTTGTTCTCAGTATTATCTTGATCTTTAAAGTATGTACTTTTTTGAGTATTGTTTTGATTGTTTAAGCGCTTTGTGACCCTGGTCTCGAAAAGCGCTATATAAATAAATATTACTTACTTACTTACTTACTTAATAAGGCTGTCCAGTTTAGCCCTATCCTTTGCTGTCATGCTGCTCCCCCAGCAGACCACACCGTTGAAGATGGCAGAGGCCACTACTGAGTCATAGAATGACTTCAGGAGTGGCCCCTGGACACCAAACGACCTCCGGAGCAGGTAGAGTCTACTCCGCTCTTTTTTATAAAGAGCAGCAGTGTTATCCACCCAGTCCAGGCGGTTGTTGAGGTGAACACCCAGGAACTTGTAAGACGTGACAATCTCAATGTCCTGTCCCTGGATGTTCAGTGGTGAGGGGGAGATGGAGGGACACCGCCGATAAATCCACAATCAACTCCTTAGTTTTGCTGGAGTTGATCTGGAGGTGGTTTTCCAGGCACCAGTCAACAAAGTCCTGGACAAGTCCCCGGTACGACCCATCATCCCCGTCCTTAATGAGGCCGACGATGGCGGAGTCGTCCGAGAACTTTTGCAGATGACTGGTGGGAGACAGGTGTTGGAAGTCTGCAGTGTACAGTGAAAAAAGGAACGGTGCCAACACTGTTCCCTGGGGGACCCCTACACTGCACAGTACAGTCTTCGAAACACCATCCCGGGTGAGGTGAGTGTCCGCTCCAGACAGCTCCAGCTTGTCCCTCAGGATGTTCGACCTGATGGTATTGAAAGCACTGCTTAGATCCAGGAAAAGGATCCTCACAGTGCTTCCAGGCGACTCCAGGTGAGAAAGTGCTCGGTGGAGAAGGAAGATGATGACACCTCCACGCCGATGTCAGGTTGGTAGGCAAACTGCAACGGATCCATGGAGGAGCAATTAGATTGTTCATTGAATAAATGATGCGAACCATTAAAATAAAAGACATATGTGATGATATATATGGACACGCGTGTTTGTATGTACATGTTAAACAAGAGTAAAGAAGAGTGGGCTTCTGTTTTCATTTAACCATCTTGGAACGTTCAGTATTACAAAGTGAAACATATCAATGACGACAAATAACAGATTTTAGTTCTTACCTTAAAGTTCTGGTCAGTCTTACTTCTTTGTTTCTTCTCGTCTGGACTATTGCAACAGTTTGTTTTCATGTCTAAACAAGAAGGATCTTCTCGTCTGCAGTTGATTCAGAACTCTGAGCTGCTCTAGTAGAAGAACTCACATTTCTCCGATCCTTAAAAAACGTTTCTATTTGTTCAGGCTTTTCCTTAATTTTCTGGAACTCCTGTGTTGTTCTCAGTATTATCTTGATCTTTAAAGTATATACTTTGTTGAGTAATTGCTTTGATTGTTTAAGCGCTTTGTGACCCTGGTCTGGAAAAGCGCTATATAAATAAATATGACTTACTTCATTGCTTTCCTTCTTCAATCCACAGTTATTGTCCTTTATTTTATTTAAATGGTCAATTATAATTGATTAATTAATAATAATGTTTTGATACTTACTACTCTAATGACTCAAGATACACCACATGACGTGGTATTTGTAGTAGAACATTAGACTCACCAAATCTTCTGGACATGGCGCCACCTATGGATCACCAGGAGTGCCACAGTAAGAGGATGATCAAGTGTTCGGAAATGGGACATCCAGGGGATCCGAAGTAACAAAATATATTGAAATACAATATAAATAAACTCATTAAATGGCTTTGGGTAACTAAATACAAACATAAAGGTGTACATTTACCTTATATTCTGTATGAAAAAGTCATCGTTGGTCAGAATCTGTTGATGAGAGAGTTTGAAATGAAGCTCAAACTTGTCGTTATTCTCGAGTACATTTGTTAAGACTTGACTGGTACTTACCAGCGAGTGATGAAACATCTAGAGCAGGGGTCGGGAACCTATGGCTCGCGAGCCAGCTGTGGCTCTTTTGATGATTGCATCTGGCTCGCAGAAAATAACATAAAACAAAACATAAAATATTATCACTTGTTTCAGGGGCGGGCAATACGTCGATCGCTGTTGCGAGTAGATCGCGTGATTTAATAAAATATGATATAAGAAAATAGTAAAGAGAGCTCTGATTGGCTGCTGTGCATGTCAATCAAATGGTTATTGTGCCGATTGGTTGAAAATTTGATTGACATGCACAGCAGCCAATCAGAGCTCCTGCCTCTTCCACGGAACGCACGGAAAAGATCATATGAATCGAGAATAAAAAGAGCAAAACGTGCGACAGTCATTTTACGCAATTCAGAAAAACGATATAGAATTATAAGCTTGTTTTTTTAAAATAATATATCGAACAAAAATAATGCGCGTTTGATCGCTTCAGGTTCTTCTCTAGAGTCACAGAAACATGACGTCAGGTCCATCAAAGTTAAGCTGCAGGTTCCAATGAAAGCAACAAATTCTGGTTTTCCTTTTGTGATCGCGGTCCTTAAAACACACTTGTATTAATACACCATCACATGATGACTGTTTGTAAATTACCTTTATCTCACGAATGTAATAAGAATGTAATAAGAATACGCAGAAACACAAACACGTTAAACAGGTGCAGGTGAGACACATTCTAATGACGTCAGAGACGATCAGACAAAGCGATGATGATGTGAAGTTACTGATGAACCGTTTTATTCTCGTTAAACTTCATCTGAAATTGAATTAATCCACTTGTGTGATTCATATCAGACATGTTTAAAAATGTTTGTTTTTTCATGATCACAGAAATGGAGAAATGTTAGTCTTGTGCTTCATTTGAATATGATGGACATATTGAAATGGAGGCATGGAAAGGGATGAACCCGTCTGAATTCTTTGTTGATTTTGATGAACACAGGAAAAAGGGCTTGAATTCGTGTCAAGCACAGATTCTTACATCTGAATATTATTTATATGGCTCTCACTGAAATACATTTCCAAATATTTTCAAAGAGTCAAAAAGGTTCCCGACCCCTGGTCTAGAGTCTAGTTCTACGAGTAGGTTTCCATGGTAACCGATTCCCGACTACACTTGCATCATCCTCCATCAATCACAGGGCGTTAAACTGTCCTGGAAATGAACGTTTTCTTGTGCGTCAGCAGCAAAATTGAAGTCGAAGTGACCGAAGAACAACATCTGAACAAGAGAACTATTGGATAAAATGTTTATTTCCAAATAGAATTGGCAGCGTAAAAGAAAATAAACACATGACTCCGGTGAGTTAGAGAAAAAAATGTGTCTGAAGAAGATAACGCAGCAGTCGACGCATGTTTGTGTGACAGGATACAAAAATACAGACTGGATACCAGTCCTGTTCCCGAAGAAATCCATCGAATCATCGCGGGGAAGAGAATGAACGTCGTCATTCGGGAGCCGCTGTGGGACGGTTTAATCCCACAGCTTGATCTGTCCGTCCCACCCACAGGTGATGACCTTGGAGGTCTCGTGTGGATGCCAGAGGGCGCTGATGCACACCCGGTCGTGGGCCTTGATGCGGTGGTACAGCTTGGTGGTCTTCCAGTCCCAGATGTTCAGCTTCCCGTCGGCGTCGCCCGACACCACGTAGCTGCGCGAGAGAGTGGGATGTGAGCGCGACCATCGGAGGCCAAGGATGAGAAGAAATCTCCTTGACGGCTATGATAAGAGCCGACCTGGCCTGGTTGGATCTCCTGAGTCGAGACTTGTGCTCGTATTCAACACGGTTCGCTCAGAACCTCCACTCTTACCTGCACTGGATCCATACACAACTATATTGTGTACATCAGAGTACATGGAGTATTCAACAGGAAATACAATTGATCAATCGTGTAATACGCATATTTTGAAAACTCTTCTTAATGATTATTTCCTGATTTCCAGAAAAACGTGTTTTAGTTGAAAACACAAAAGGGAAAAACACAGATAGATCAATAGCTTATTTAGTATTTAATAGACGATTAAAATAATTAACAGTTATTTACTTTAACGGTGAAGCTAATAGTTGAAGTAAAATGATGTTCAGTTGAGACTCACTAGAGGCATCGAAACATCATGTATTGAAAATCACAGTTTCTGTCTTCAGTCGCATAAAAATGATCAGAGCAGCTTTATATGTATTTGTATATATTTGTATGCATTTGTATATTTATATGCATTTGTATATATTTGTATGCATTTGTATATTTATATGCATTTGTTTATTTGTATGCCTTTGTTTATTTATATGCATTTGTATATTTATATGCATTTGTATATTTATATGCATTTGTATATGTATATGCATTTGTATATTTGTATGCCTTTGTTTATTTATATGCATTTGTATATTTGTATGCATTTGTATATTTGTATGCCTTTGTTTATTTATATGCATTTGTATATTTATATGCATTTGTATATTTGTATGCATTTGTATATTTGTATGCATTTGTATATTTGTATGCCTTTGTTTATTTATATGCATTTGTATATTTGTATGCATTTGTATATTTATATGCATTTGTATATTTATATGCATTTATTTATTTATATGCATTTGTATATTTATATGCATTTGTATATTTATATGCATTTGTATGCATTTGTATATTTGTATGCATTTGTATATTTATATGCATTTGTATGCATTTGTATATTTATATTCATTTGCATATTTGTATCTATTTGTATATTTGTATGCATTTGTATATTTGTATGCATTTGTTTATTTATATGCATTTGTATATTTATATGCATTTGTATATTTATATGCATTTATTTATTTATATGCATTTGTATATTTATATGCATTTGTATATTTATATGCATTTGTATGCATTTGTATATTTGTATGCATTTGTATGCATTTGTATATTTATATGCATTTGTATGCATTTGTATATTTATATTCATTTGCATATTTGTATCTATTTGCATACTCGTATCCATTTGTATATTTGTATGCATTTGTATATTTGTATGCATTTGTATATTTGTATGCATTTGTTTATTTATATGCATTTGTATATTTATATGCATTTGTATATTTATATTCATTTGCATATTTGTATCTATTTGCATATTTGTATCCATTTGTATATTTGTATGCATTTGTTTATTTGTATGCATTTGTATATTTATATGCATTTGTATATTTATATGCATTTGTATATTTATATGCATTTGTTTATTTATATGCATTTGTTTATTTGTATGCATTTGTATATTTGTATGCATTTGTATATTTATATGCATTTGTATATTTGTATGCATTTGTATATTTGTATGCATTTGTATATTTATATGCATTTGTATATTTATATGCATTTGTATATTTAAATGTATTTGTATATTTATATGCATTTGTATATTTGTATGCATTTGTATATTTGTATGCATTTGTATATTTATATGCATTTGTATATTTGTATGCATTTGTTTATTATATGCATTTGTATATTTATATGCATTTGTATATTTATATGCATTTGTTTATCTGTATGCATTTGTATATTTATATGCATTTGTTTATCTGTATGCATTTGTATATTTATATGCATTTGTATATTTGTATGCATTTGTATATTTATATGCATTTTTATATTTATATGCATTTGTATATTTGTATGCATTTGTATATTTATATGCATTTGTATATCTGTATGCATTTGTATATTTATATGCATTTGTATATTTATATGCATTTGTATATCTGTATGCATTTGTATATCTGTATGCATTTTTATATTTATATGCATTTGTATATTTATATGCATTTGTATATCTGTATGCATTTGTATATCTGTATGCATTTGTATATTTGTATATATATTGACGTCACTTCAGAGAAAATACCATCTTTTTTCAAAACATAAGACAGAAATGATCTATAAAAATGATAAACATTATTGTTCTTTTCTGTAGTTGGACGATAAAAGTAAAAACAACAACAACAGAAGGAAAAATAAAGGATGACGATATATATTTTTTTACAAATGGAAAGAAACCAAAGTCTGACCTCATATCCGGAGAGAAATCCACCTGACAGGCATAACCAGCAACCATGTGACCCTTGAAGATCTTCTTCTTGTTGAGTCTGAAGCGGTTCTGAGCTCCGAAGATCAGGATCTGGTTGTCCATGGACTGACAGGCGAGCCACTTGCCTGTGCGGAGTCGACAAGGAAGCAGAGGAAACATCAGAGTGGAGCTGACTGTTCTATGTTCTTAAATAGTATTTGTGGCTCAGAGGAGAGAGTAGGAGACGCTCATGACATCTTCACGTCAACATCTGATGATCTCTGAGGTGAACTACGTTCAGATTCAAGTGAACAAATGTTTCCTGCCGACATCCAGCAGCATGACAGCAAAGGATAGGGCTAAACTGGACAGCCTTATTAAGAAGGCCGGTTACGTCCTAGGGCGCCCCCTGGATCCTGTGGAGGAAGTGACTGGGAGGAGGATACGGAGCAAGCTGGGCTCCATGAGGAGGAACTTGTCTCACCTTCTCCAGCACACACTGAGGGCATTGAGGAGCTCCATCAGTGATGGGATGCTCCATCCCAGGTGTGTGAGGGAGAGGTACAGCAGGTCCTTCCTCCCTGCTGCCATCATACTCCACAATAAGAACACAGCCAGATAATCGTCTAACTGCACCTTTCTTTACAAGTCATGGGTGGACAGTTGTTTAATCCCTGAAGTCAAACGTTTACTTCTCTGCTGTCATTAGAACACACGAGAAAACCCGTCGAGCTGAAAATGGCCGACACAGATCAACACGAGACGCCGAGGCGCCTTCTCCACACGGCTGGTTCTGAGGACTCACCGTTGGGCGAGAGCGTCACAGCCGGCATCGAGTGCATGCTGGGCTCGGCGATGTACTTGAAGTCCACGGGGATGTCCCTGGAAGAGACACACGGCGTCAAGAGTGGATTCAATGATTCATGTGGAGCGACATCTCTTGAAGAAAGCACTGAGGTGAGGATTTTTCAGAGCCTGCAGTCACCAGAGAACTTTCAAAGAGTCTTTATTCCTTAGATGATTAAACTGTTTAACCATTTAGACGCTAGATTTCATTGACGCGTCTGGCATAGAGATCGACTTTCACCAATTCAAGCGCACAATTCTTAATGTCACAGCAACACAATGTTAAATTGGAATCAAGGAGCGTAAATTGCAGCTTTGACGATCACATGATGGTTTCTTGAGATACTCTGGACTATCCATCTAGACTTTGTGAAAGTGACAAATGGGCTTTTGATGTTGTGTGTGTGTGTGTGTGTGTTTATGAGGAAGCCTTACGACTGCAGGCGTCAGGTAGATCGTTAGATCCGAGACTTTTCAGCAACAATTTCCTTCATCAGCGTCTATTAGTCCAGTTCGTAAAATCCCTCTTGATCGAGTGAAGTCATTAAATATTCCCCTCGAGCCCCAGAGGCTGAACTTAGTCAATTGTTTGCTAGAAATCAAACAATGAGTGAAAACACTTTACAGCTAAATGTGGACGAAACTGAAACTCTGGTGATTGCTCCTGATGATACGGTTCCAGGGTTGAGTCAGTACTTGGGTGACTTAGGTCAGTCTGTCAAACTGAGCCTGAGAAACCTGGGTGTTGTATTTGATAAAGACATGTCTCTTGTTCAACACTGAAGAAAACTGACCAGAAACTGTTTCCTTCAACTGAGAAAAATCTCTAAACTTAGGAAAATGTTGTCGGAACATGATCTGGATCTTATAATCCATGCGTTTGTTTCTTCTCGTCTGGACTATTGTAACAGTTTGTTTTCATGTCTTAACAAGAAGGATCGTCTCGTCTGCAGTTGATTCAGAACTTTAAAAGCCAGAATTCTGACCCGCTCTAGTAGAAGAACTCACATTTCTCCGATCCTTCAAACTCTTCACTGGCTTCCAGTTTCTTTCAGGATCGACTTTAAAATTCTGGTTCTTACTTTCAGATCTATTCATGGTCAGGCTCCTCCTTACATCACTGATCTGATCCAGCCTTACACCCCAGCTCGGGCTCTGAGGTCTGTGGATCAGAATCTACTTATGGTTCCACGCACACGACTCAGGACCAGAGGAGAGAAATCTTTTCAGGCTTTGGATTGATCTTCTCTCTCTTTGCGCTTGATGGATCTACTGACTCCTTTAAGAAACACCTGTGTTTGATGATCTACTGACTCCTTCAAGAAACATCTGTGTTTGATGATCTACTGACTCCTTCAAGAAACATCTGTGTTTGATGATCTACTGACTCCTTCAAGAAACATCTGTGTTTGATGATCTACTGACTCCTTTAAGAAACATCTGTGTTTGATGATCTACTGACTCCTTCAAGAAACATCTGTGTTTGATGATCTACTGACTCCTTCAAGAAACATCTTAAGACATTTCTATTTGTTCAGGCTTTTCCTTGAATTTCTCGAACTCCTGTGTTGTTCTCAGTATTATCTTGATCTTTAAAGTATGTACTTTTTTGAGTATTGTTTGGATTGTTTAAGCTCTTTGTGACCCTGGTCTCGAAAAGCGCTATATAAATAAATATTACTTACTAAATATTACTTACATTTATTCACAAGGATGTCGTCGGGATTGGGAGCCTATTAGAGTGCAGGCTTTCTTAGGCCATTCTTTATCGATCATAAGTAAGTAAGTAAGTAAGTAATATTTATTTATATAGCGCTTTTCGAGACCAGGGTCACAAAGCGCTTAAACAATCAAAACAATACTCAAAAAAGTACATACTTTAAAGATCAAGATAATACTGAGAACAACACAGGAGTTCCAGAAATTCAAGGAAAAGCCTGAACAAATAGAAACGTCTTAAGATGTTTCTTAAAGGAGTCAGTAGAAGAAACTGGAAGCCAGTGAAGAGTTTTAAGGATCGGAGAAATGTGAGTTCTTCTACTTGAGCGGGTCAGAATTCTGGCTGCAGAGTTCTGAATCAACTGCATCACAAACGCGCTCGGATGTCAAGTGTTGCCCAACAAGAACAAGTGACAAAATAAGAGCGAATGGAAATAAAGGAATATTTTCCCACCATCAATCCATCGTTCTACTCAGCTGTTGTGCAATACGAGACGGTTCTGGTAGAATCTGACTAAAGCTTCACTCTAGCAGTTCTCATGGTGGTGCTGGGCTGACAAGAGAGGACCAGGTGGTGTCTGTGGGAGATAGTTGGCCTCGATCCCTGGTTCTCATCAAGCAGCAAGTATGCCCGGAGATAAATCCTGACCCCGGCAGAGAGACACCGATATCTCACTGTATATTCACCCAAAGCAACGTTGCATGACAGAATGTAACCTTAAATATTTATCATCTTGCAGCGACGGGCACGTTTACAGCTCGAGAACCCGAGTCATAAATACTCCCCCGGGTGGTCTCCCGATACTTTACTAGGTTTATACGCCAGTAGGAAAAGAATGTAAACTCTTCAAAGTTTAGGACCACCCACAGAAACATGACTCAATACGTGGATTTCATTAGCGATGACGTACGAATCAGCATCTTAACCTTTTCATTTAATCAGAACATCTTCACCTAACCCACACACAATTGTTGTGTTTATAGTATATATTCTACGATACATCCAAAATAAAACAGAAGTATTGATCTTTAAATGTCTTCTAGAGCAGGGGTGTCAAACTGGTTTCCACCAGGGGCCACATCATCATAATGGCTCCCCTCAAAGGGCCAGATGTAACTTATAAATGTAATTAAATAAGTAAGTAAGTAAGTAATATTTATTTATATAGCGCTTTTCGAGACCAGGGTCACAAAGCGCTTTAACAATCAAAACAATACTCAAAACAGTACATACTTCAAAGATCAAGATAATACCGAGAACAACACAGGAGTTCGAGAAATTCAAGGAAAAGCCTGAACAAATAGAAACGTCTTAAGATGTTTCTTAAAGGAGTCAGTAGATCCATCAAGCGCAAAGAGAGAGAAGATCGTTCCAAAGCTTAGGAGCAACAGCATAAAAAGATTTCTCTCCTCTGGTCCTGAGCCGTGTGCGTGGAACCATAAGTAGATTCTGATCCACAGACCTCAGAGCCCGAGCTGGGGTGTAAGGCTGGATCAGATCAGTGATGTAAGGAGGAGCCTGACCATGAATAGATCTGAAAGTAAGAACCAGAATTTTAAAGTTGATCCTGAAAGAAACTGGAAGCCAGTGAAGAGTTTTAAGGATCGGAGAAATGTGAGTTCTTCTACTAGAGCGGGTCAGAATTCTGGCTGCAGAGTTCTGAATCAACTGCAGACGAGAAGATCCTTCTTGTTAAGACATGAAAACAAACTGTTACAATAGTCCAGACGAGAAGAAACAAACGCATGGATTATAAGATCCAGATCATGTTGTGACAACATTTTCCTAAGTTTAGAGATTTTTCTCAGTTGAAGGAAACAGTTTCTGGTCAGTTTTCTGCAGTGTTGAACAAGAGACATGTCTTTATCAAATACAACACCCAGGTTTCTCAGGCTCAGTTTGACAGACTGACCTAAGTCACCCAAGTACTGACTCAACCCTGGAATCTTATCATCAGGAAAATGTAAGCTAATGTAAAATAAATGTAACTACTCCTTAATGTTAAATTACTTTGAATGTATTACTTGAGAGGGGGCATAACTACTGTAAAACCAACAATTTTGAGCTGCTAAAAACATGTGTGATGTAGTATTTTACAATTAAATAAAAATGGCACGTGGTGCACTAAATAAGATATATAAGGTAAGGCAGGCAGGCCACATAAAATCACATGGCGGGCCACATTTGGCACATATGTTCTAGAGTTTTCCGGCAATGCAATTCAAGGTGGATGTGTAAAGACAAAAGGAAAACTTCGCCTTAAAGTCTGGCATGACGATGGACAAATTTGCAAAAAGCACACATGTCGTGTTAACTCACCACTCCCAGACTCGGAGACTCTTGTCGTCTGATGTACTGACGAAGCGGCGGTTCTCGTCCACGAAGGTGATGGTGTTGACGGCGCCGAGATGCCGGTCGTACTCCTGAACCACCTCGCCGGTCCTGATATCCCACTGTGGCGTCCAGAGATGAGATCGTGTTTCAATGCGACGGTCAGTTGTAGTAAGAAAGTAAGGCGGGTTTTAGAATCAACATCTCATCAATCAATGTCAGGCAGCTTTAGCAACAAACCTGAACAATCTTTTTGTCCGACATGCCGGCGACAAAGAGGTTCTGGTGGTCTTCGTCTGGGTTGAACTTGACGCAGTACGGTACCTTCCGGTTGGTGAAGCGAGTGATACACTGGCCTGTGAAGAAAAATGAAATGAGTGGTGTGTAATAAAAGCTGCTCTAAAGCAAAGCTCTGGACAGTTTCTAGCGACAATACAGACAAAAAACATCTGCTGGAGCTTTTTAACACTTTTCAAAAAGGTCAAATTCATAATAACTGGAAAAATACACAGGAGAACAAAATGGTTTTATATTTTTGCTATCGTTATAGATAAAAAAGTGAGAGTTTGATGGTTTTTCGAAATATTGCAACCAACCAGTCATGAACTTCTCAAGGGAGTAAACTATCCTGCCCTCTGCTGGACGGGGACTAATAATATCAAATCGTTTTGGTTGCTTTACTACTACAGCAAACGCTCTAGATTCTGCTCAACGGATGTGATCTTGGATGTCTTGTTCACAGTAGGAAGGTCTTTGGAAGACAATACCTGTCTCAGTGTCCCACAGCTTCAGGTGACGATCGTACGCAGCGCTCAGAAACTGAGTTCCAGCGTTGTTGAAACAAATGTCTCGTACTGCTTTGCCATGACCTGGTAAAGGGGAAAAATGTCAAAGATAAAAAAGGAAAAAAAAGACAGCTGTGACATATGGAGATATACATGAACTACCGAGAGTAAAACTCGCCCCTTTAAATCTCCACACCTCTATATTCTTCCTCTTACACTCATCTTCAAAGCACTTTGCACCATTTCTCCACATAGGTAATGCAAGGTCCCTGTGGGATCTGGGCCCAGATGCTTCCCTTGTTAAAACAAGCTTTTATTTTTATCAGCACAAGAGTGTTTCCACGGAGATAAGAGAGTCCGCTAAGGCCAAGTGGCAGTTCGGTCTGCTCTTCCCTATGGGAAAGTTCAAACAACAGCACTGCAAGTACACTTCACAGATCTTCTGCTAGCGGATGAAACATCCCCACTGCCTCCCTTGTAGTTATCCACCTCAACAATTACAAGTTACTGCACAACTTGTTTGTCTGCCTTGGTCAATACACGCATGCAGTGTCATTTAAAGACTGTATATTAAGGGATATCACAGGGGTGTAATAGTAGTTTTGCTTGAAGGTTGTATAATGACAGTTCAACTTCGCTCCAACACTTCAACGGGAGCCTGAGCAGGATTTATTTTCTTCCTTATTAGATGATTTGACAATATTTTGTGCAACAACCACTTCTTTATGTATGCTTAAATGTTGCAAAGCTAATATAGAAACACAAGTCTCATCTAAAGAGTGCAGTCACTAAGGAACTTCAGAGAACGGGGGTCATTTACAACTGCGAAAAACAACCGAGCAGTGACTTTAAAGTAATGAATAGGAAGTTCTGCAGAAGTAAATACACCCAAACCTCCTGGTATCCTACCCCATCCTTCACCCGTGTGCCAGCCCCCGCTCTTCTCTGCCCCCGGGCTGCTGAATTATGTATATTTGGTGTTGAAGCTGACAAGCAGAACCGCGGCTGCAAACAATCAGTATTCTGACAGTGTCGCCTCGGAGAAGAATGTAAAAGAGCCATGTGCCTCCCCTTTCAGACCCAAATATCACACCGAACAAAGGCTTGGAAAAGAGCCGTGTCGCCATCTAGAAGTACAATTATAAAATGATTCAATTGTGTAATCGACTGATTAAACGTACCCTCAACTGACATGTTAGGCAGCCTTTTGTAAACAATCGGAAACAAATGTAGGTCGCTTACCCATAAATGTCCGCAAGCATCTCCGCTCATTGTAAACTTCCCAAAGCTGTAGAGAAAAGGGTGTGAAATGACTTATGATAGATGTTTTGAGTTCATCGTAAGACTGGATTGATAAAACCATGAGTAATTCATATTTTACAAACATGTAACATGTGAATTTAACTCTTGAATTAATCCAGATAACCACATGCATAAGTGGGACTGAGAAACACTTTGAACATATTTAACAACAAAATAATTGTGTCTAAAACCCGCTCTAGTAGAAGAACTCACATTTCTCCGATCCTTCAAACTCTTCACTGGCTTCCAGTTTCTTTCAGGATCAACTTTAAAATTCTGGTTCTTACTTTCAGAGCTATTCATTGTCACGCTCCTCCTTACATCATTGATCTGATCCAGCCTTACACCCCAGCTCGGGCTCTGAGGTCTGTGGATCAGAATCTACTTATGGTTCCACGCACACGACTCAGGACCAGAGGAGAGAAATCTTTTCAGGCTGTTGCTCCTAAGCTTTGGAACGATCTTCTTCTCTCTTTGCGCTTGATGGATCTACTGACTCCTTTAAGAAACATCTTAAGACGTTTCTATTTGTTCAGGCTTTTCCTTGAATTTCTCGAACTCCTGTGTTGTTCTCAGTATTATCTTGATCTTTGAAGTATGTACTGTTTTGAGTATTGTTTTGATTGTTAAAGCGCTTTGTGACCCTGGTCTCGAAAAGCGCTATATAAATAAATATTACTTACTTACTTACTTTATTTGCAACAGATATTTAAAAAATATAACAGGTATATCCTAAATTTAAATCCTAAATCTGACCAAATAGCACAAAACAGTTGAACGCAACAAATACAATCTTAAAAAACACACAATGGAATATGAGGAATACAACTTCATTGTCAATTAAAAACAATTTAATTGGTGTTTAGGAATCAATTCCTGATGTTTAAATGTGTCAATTAATTTGTTCATACCAACATAAACATTTAGCCATCTGTAAGAAGTAAAAACGTATTGGGTTGAATTGTTTACCTTGATCTTACAGTCCATGGAGCAAGAAAGAAGCAGATGACCAGATCTTGGGAAAAGGCGGATTCCACTAACCCCCTGAATAACACAAAAAGATGAGAAATATTACATAAAACGGTTCAATACGTGGCACCAACGAGAACAACAACTATACAGTTGGAGATTTACAAACATCCCTGAAACGGCTGTGCAAGCCTTCGTCTCTTATCTCGACATCGGCGCCAACACATCATTATCTTTAGACCCCTTTGAATTTTAAATGAGGGCCGAAATGATGAAACTCCTCTTGCAATGCAGATAGAATCCAATTTAAAACTTGACTGATTTCTTTGTCCCTACAGCCATTTCTGAAATCTGGGGATTGAATCTAATCTCCCCTGAAATAACCTACAGTTGTGGGCGAGACGATAACAAATGTGTCTCATTCATAGTCACGTATTAGCGGAGATCATTTCTGTTCATGCCAACAATCGATCGACGCATCTGCGCACTCGTACGAACTGACCTTTGTGTGTCCGGTCCACACGTGGATCTGCTTCTTTGGCAGGTAACATTTGGATGGAGGTTCTGAGGAGCGGAGGTTGATGCCCACATCCTGAGGAATATGAAGGTAGGACCTGCCCTGGTAATCGTACATGTCTTTGACTGAAAATTGAATAAAAAAATACATATATGGTTAGACACTCTGAGCTCTATTAAATAAATGAAGCCATAGAGAACATTTCTTTACCATGCAGAATGGTTTTCTCCTCTGGCGGAGCATCTTCTTGAACCCTTCCTCTCTTTTGCTTTTTGGCAATATACTCATCTAGCTCCTTCTTTTCTTCCTGTATAGGAAACACATTTTGCAACATAACATTACATTTTGTGCCATAATGTTGAATTACAGTTTCAAATTAATTAAGTAATTAGACACTGGAGAAGCATTGAACGCTAACAAAGAAATGTAGCTGTAAAAGGAACCAAAATAATCAACATGCAAACCTTTCTCCACTCCACAAGCTTATTTCTACAACAAACCCTGGTTGTTGTTTAAACTGTATAGACTTAGCAATTAATACATGTCTTTCTTTTCTTTTTTACTATATTATCCTATTTCACCAATTCTATTTCAACCAAACCTGACAACTTTTTGACACTTTTGTGTCTTTTTGACACTTTTGTGTGAACATCTGTGTTTGATGATCTACTGACTCCTTCAAGAAACATCTGTGTTTGATGATCTACTGACTCCTTCAAGAAACATGTGTGTTTGATGATCTACTGACTCCTTCAAGAAACATCTGTGTTTGATGATCTACTGACTCCTTCAAGAAACATCTGTGTTTGATGATCTACTGACTCCTTCAAGAAACATCTGTGTTTGATGATCTACTGACTCCTTCAAGAAACATCTGTGTTTGATGATCTACTGACTCCTTCAAGAAACATCTGTGTGTTTGATGATCTACTGACTCCTTCAAGAAACATCTGTGTTTGATGATCTACTGACTCCTTCAAGAAACATCTGTGTTTGATGATCTACTGACTCCTTCAAGAAACATCTGTGTTTGATGATCTACTGACTCCTTCAAGAAACATCTGTGTTTGATGATCTACTGACTCCTTCAAGAAACATCTGTGTTTGATGATCTACTGACTCCTTCAAGAAACATCTGTGTGTTTGATGATCTACTGACTCCTTCAAGAAACATGTGTGTTTGATGATCTACTGACTCCTTTAAGAAACATCTGTGTTTGATGATCTACTGACTCCTTCAAGAAACATCTGTGTGTTTGATGATCTACTGACTCCTTCAAGAAACATCTGTGTGTTTGATGATCTACTGACTCCTTCAAGAAACATCTGTGTTTGATGATCTACTGACTCCTTCAAGAAACATGTGTGTTTGATGATCTACTGACTCCTTCAAGAAACATCTGTGTTTGATGATCTACTGACTCCTTCAAGAAACATCTGTGTTTGATGATCTACTGACTCCTTCAAGAAACATCTGTGTGTTTGATGATCTACTGACTCCTTCAAGAAACATCTGTGTGTTTGATGATCTACTGACTCCTTCAAGAAACATCTGTGTTTGATGATCTACTGACTCCTTCAAGAAACATGTGTGTTTGATGATCTACTGACTCCTTCAAGAAACATCTGTGTTTGATGATCTACTGACTCCTTCAAGAAACATCTGTGTTTGATGATCTACTGACTCCTTCAAGAAACATCTGTGTTTGATGATCTACTGACTCCTTCAAGAAGCATGTGTGTTTGATGATCTACTGACTCCTTCAAGAAACATGTGTGTTTGATGATCTACTGACTCCTTTAAGAAACATCTGTGTTTGATGATCTACTGACTCCTTCAAGAAACATGTGTGTTTGATGATCTACTGACTCCTTCAAGAAACATGTGTGTTTGATGATCTACTGACTCCTTTAAGAAACATCTGTGTTTGATGATCTACTGACTCCTTCAAGAAACATCTGTGTTTGATGATCTACTGACTCCTTCAAGAAACATCTGTGTTTGATGATCTACTGACTCCTTCAAGAAACATCCGTGTTTGATGATCTACTGACTCCTTCAAGAAACATGTGTGTTTGATGATCTACTGACTCCTTTAAGAAACATCTGTGTTTGATGATCTACTGACTCCTTCAAGAAACATCTGTGTTTGATGATCTACTGACTCCTTCAAGAAACATCTGTGTGTTTGATGATCTACTGACTCCATCAAGAAACACCTGTGTTTGATGATCTACTGACTCCTTCAAGAAACATGTGTGTTTGATGATCTACTGACTCCTTCAAGAAACATGTGTGTTTGATGATCTACTGACTCCTTCAAGAAACACCTGTGTTTGATGATCTACTGACTCCTTCAAGAAACATCTGTGTTTGATGATCTACTGACTCCTTCAAGAAACATCTGTGTTTGATGATCTACTGACTCCTTCAAGAAACATCTGTGTTTGATGATCTACTGACTCCTTCAAGAAACACCTGTGTTTGATGATCTACTGACTCCTTCAAGAAACATTTGTGTTTGATGATCTCTCTATTACAGTTTCAAATTAATTAAGTAATTAGACACTGGAGAAGCTCAATGCTAACAAAGAAATGTAGCTGTAAAAGGAACCAAAATAATCAACATGCAAACCTTTCTCCGCTCCACAAGCTTATTTCTACAACAACAAAAAACATACTAAACCATTTGACCCTGGTCGTTGTTTAAACTGTATAGACTTAGCAATTAATACATGCCTTCCTTTTCTTTTTTACTATATTATCCTATTTCAACCAAACCTGACAACTTTTTGACACTTTTGCATCATATCCTATACAACATATTTTTTTTCCCATCTGGACCTACTGTGTCTTTCTGGGGAAGCAAATGTTGACCCTTAAATGAAATATTTAACACATCAGATTTATCATCAGTGATAGCGAAACAGTCTCCTCATCCACCTGTGACAGTAAGTCTTGAAATACAGCAGTTAATTATCGATGAGCACTTTATGAACTGCAGAAGGTAAATCTAGTTTTTGCAGTATATAATAATCCATGGAAGCCATCTTAAAGCATTCGTTTCTACACAGAGTAAAAAAGAAATGACGAACCTCTGTTGGCTTTGCGATGTTTTGCTCGTCCACATATTTCGCCCAAGGTCCGAGGAAGTTGTCAAGGTCGCCAGCCTCGCCCCCTTGAATCTTTTTCCTCTTCTCTGGTTTCTTGTGTCCACTCTCAAACACGGTCAACCCTGAACAACGGTTAAGGAACCACTTGGTTTATGTTCCAACATCTCCAGTCAAAATGAGGGAACAGCTTTCAATCCACACACCTTTATTCTTCTCAGCTTCATCCACGGCACCGATATAGCTGTTGATGGTGACTTCCTCGGTGTCGACAGACGGGTCTAAAGCATAACCTGTTCATGAAGTGGAAAGACGTTAGATAACAGGTTAAATATCTTGATATTAAAATGATGAACAGGAACATAAGAAGGCGGCTCACCAAAGGTTGAGAAGGTTCTCCTTTGTTGTTCAAACATGAAGTCATTCACATGAGCTGGTTCCGCGAAACCTGATAGCATGTTCCTCGGCGCCGACATCTGCTGACCCTTGAATGGGTTTTCTGGGCCGAACTGGGAAGACGGGTTTTAAAAAACATCACATTAACTCCTGGAACTGTGAGCCACAGACAGCGGTGCCGTTTACATAGAATAGTGTGTAGACGGTTTTTCATTGAATATTGTTTAATTAATTTGAATGCATTTTGTTTTCTTTTATTTTCATTCGTTATTTTTTCACTATTTAAATGTAATTATAAGTTGCCAACACAAATAATTCCAGTGTTTTTTACAACACAGACGAAAATGTAACGTGAACCGTATAAGAGAGAAAATATTTAGCATTTTGATGTTATTATTTTACAACATTTACATCAGTGATCTGATCCAGACTTACACCCCAGCTCGGGCTCTGAGGTCTGTGGATCAGAATCTACTGATGGTTCCTGAACTTCCGGTCCAGAGGAGAGAAATCCTTCCAGACTGTTGCTCCTAAGCTTTGGAACCATCTCTGTGTTTGATGATCTACTGACTCCTTCAAGAAACATCTGTGTTTGATGATCTACTGACTCCTTCAAGAAACATCTGTGTTTGATGATCTACTGACTCCTTCAAGAAACATCTGTGTTTGATGATCTACTGACTCCTTCAAGAAACATCTGTGTTTGATGATCTACTGACTCCTTCAAGAAACATCTGTGTTTGATGATCTACTGACTCCTTCAAGAAACATCTGTGTTTGATGATCTACTGACTCCTTCAAGAAACATCTGTGTTTGATGATCTACTGACTCCTTCAAGAAACATCTGTGTTTGATGATCTACTGACTCCTTCAAGAAACATCTGTGTTTAATGATCTACTGACTCCTTCAACAAACATCTGTGTTTGATGATCTACTGACTCCTTCAAGAAACATCTGTGTTTAATGATCTACTGACTCCTTCAAGAAACATCTGTGTTTGATGATCTACTGACTCCTTCAAGAAACATCTGTGTTTGATGATCTACTGACTCCTTCAAGAAACATCTGTGTTTAATGATCTACTGACTCCTTCAACAAACATCTGTGTTTGATGATCTACTGACTCCTTCAAGAAACATCTGTGTTTGATGATCTACTGACTCCTTCAAGAAACATCTGTGTTTGATGATCTACTGACTCCTTCAAGAAACATCTGTGTTTGATGATCTACTGACTCCTTCAAGAAACATCTGTGTTTGATGATCTACTGACTCCTTCAAGAAACATCTCTGTGTTTGATGATCTACTGACTCCTTCAAGAAACATCTCAAGATACTTTTATTTGTGCTTTTATGGGTTTCCTGTGTTGTTCTCGGTGTTATCTTGATCTTTTTAGTATATATTTTGAGTATTTTATTGTTTAAGCGCTTTGTGACCCTGGTCTAGAAAAGCACTCTATAAATATTGGTTGTAAATGTTGCAGATGTGTCTTAAGTGTAAATGCAGTTTTTGTGTCTGTACCATACAAATATAATGAACACATGCCACAGTAAGATGACAAAACACAACCAGACCAGGCGGATGATGTACAAACCTGAGGAGCGAACAAAGTTTCGAATTTTGGGTTGAATGAAACTTCTTTCAGGAATGGATCCAGATGTGTTCCTGTCTCGACAGATTCCTAGACGAGTAAATGGTATAAGTCAACATATAAGAAGCGATGCAATGAGAAACAAAACGGCACCAACGTTTAAGAAAAGTTACTTTTAGCGGGAAAAATACGTTTTTTAAGTGAGCATCAACCGACGTTTTTTAACAAAGTCGGTAGCTAACCGCTAACAATGGAGTTCTAGATAAATTAATGACTTCTGGATAAGAAAAATCACGACTGTTCTCATAAACACCGGACTGTTGTATGTAATAGATACGCTTGCGACTCAAAGTGCAAAAATAATGAATAAAAAGCAGAAAGAGAACGTTAGCATATCGGCTAACACGGCTAGCTCACCTTAACAGCGACCTCAGGAGCTGAATTGAGAACAGCCAGCGTCATGGTGGGCTCACTGTCTAAAGGCTTGAGGTGAGCCGTCGAGTCCGGGTGATTCGGATCCACTTTCTCAGCCCTTGTTTTGGATTCCATCTCATTTTCTGAATCGGAGTCGCTTCCGTAAGAAACGAGGGAAGATGCGGCGGCGGCCATCTTGGATGTTGTGAAGCAAGCGGAAACACGAAAGGCTACTTCCGTTACGGTCAAAATAAAAGCATTGAGCTCGAGAGATGCGTTTACTTACTTTAAGTACGTCTAAGAATCATTTATCTGAACCAAATAATCATAATTTCACTTGTAGAAATATTATTATAATGTTTTTGTTCGATCCCACCCTAAGCCCAGTAGTGACAGAAATAAGAAAAAGCTGTAAAAAATATAAAACCTAATCATTAAATGAAATTAATTAAATAACAACGTTAAATAAACCACTATTTGAGGTAACAATGGACATTTAGAAACCAGCTGCTCTCCAGGCAAGCTGACCTACAATGTATTCAACTCAAATATTTAAGCACGAAGAAAGCAGCTTATATTTAAACGTAATGTAAATATATCTGTGTGTAGGTAAAATGACAAATGACAAGCAAAGAAGGAGGTAAATCAACTAGTACCTACCACTCCTACACAAAACAAACTCGTACACTCAAGAAATGACATAGATGTAAACCAAACATGACATACATATTAGTAAAACCATACATTTCAAGGAGTATACAACTATATATATTAAATAAATAGCTTGCTGAATAAAAAAACAATTTAAACATGTATTGTTCATTCATAAAACTTAAGTTGACAATCACACTTTGAACAGAATTTTCGAGTTATGCAAGTTTACAGCATTAAAAATCTGACAATTTTGTGCAATCCATGAACAAATCTGTGTAAAATTCAAAGTGTAAAAAAAAGAATTTCAGGGAAAACAAATTCCACAACACAGTAAAAATGAAACTTTATAAATTGAAGCGTAAGAAATTCGATATGCAATGTGTCGAGTCATATCGAATATTCAATGTAACGAACGCAAATGGGAGTAAATGAGACTAAACATTTCGAAAGCTGCATTTCTCTGACTATGAATAAGAAAAAAAACCTTTTTTTCAATGCATGAACAATTCTGTGTAGAATTAAAATAATTAGTGAAAACAAATTCAATATGGAAAAATTAAACGATAAAAAAAGATGTACAAAGTGTTGAGTAAAATTGGATATTCAACGTAAAAAAAAACGTACATAAAGTAAACAGGCTAATCGTACACTTTGGCTCACATTTAATTGTTTACAGTAATTTATTTATTTTTTACAGCTAACATTCTACACTGCATTCATGCATTTAAAAGCACAAACACTGCCAAAATAACGGTGCATGTAATCTGATATATTTTCAAATGTATAGTCCAATTTTGATGCAGTAAAATTTCAGTTTAATAAATATAATTTCACAAACACTGACTAGTGTTCTGGACTCAACAATGGAGTGGTCCGTACCATTGTTGCTAATCAAATGGGGGCGTTTCTTTTAAACTACGACAAAAAACGAATACAAATAACACATTTCCGTGTTAATAACATGTAAATATTATATAGAACTGAGTTGAAAGATGACGTGTTGTTATGTGTAGAATTAAAATTATTAGTGAAAACAAATTCAATATGGAAAAATTAAACGATAAAAAAAAGTACAAAGTGTCGAGTGAAATTGGATATTCAACGTAAAAAAAACGCACATAAAGTAAACAGGCTCATCGTACACTTTGGCTCACATTTAATTGTTTACAGTAATTTATTTATTTTTTTAAAGCTAACATTCTACACTGCATTTAAAAGCACAAACACTGCCAAAATAACGGTGCATGTAATCTGATATATTTGCAAATGTAAAGTCCAATTTTGATGCAGTAAAATTTCAGTTTAATAAATATAATTTCACAAACACTGACTAGTGTTCTGGACTCAACAATGGAGTGGTCCGTACCATTGTTGCCAATCAAATGGGGGCGTTTCTTTTAAACTACGACAAAAAACTAATACAAATAACACATTTCCGTGTTAATAACATGTAAATATTATATAGAATTGAGTTGAAAGATGACGTGTTGTTATGTGTAGAATTAAAATTATTAGTGAAAACTAATTCAATATGGAAAAATTAAACGAACAAAAAAAAGTACAAAATGTTGAGTAAAATTGGATATTCAACGTAAAAAAAACGCACATAAAGTAAACAGGCTCATCGTACACTTTGGCTCACATTTAATTGTTTACAGTAATTTATTTATTTTTTACAGCTAACATTCTACACTGCATTATGCATTTAAAAGCACAAACACTGCCAAAATAACGGTGCATGGAATCTGATATATTTTCAAATGTAAAGTCCAATTTTGATGCAGTATAAATTCAGTTTAATAAATATAATAACACTGACTAGTGTTCTGGACTCAACAATGGAGTGGTCCGTACCATTGTTGCCAATCAAATGGGGGCGTTTCTTTTAAACTACGACAAAATACTAATACAAATAACACATTTCCGTGTTAATAACATGTAAATATTATATAGAACTGAGTTGAAAGATGACGTGTTATTATTTTACCTGCGTAAATAAAGCGACATCCTGATAAAAACGTGTCTGTAGCAGCGGCGGCCCACTCTTGAGACCCCGCAGTGGTCCAGCCCTTCTCCGCCTCCTCCAGCAGGAGCGCTCGCCCGTCAGTCAGTCATGGATCCTGGCCTGAGCGTCACGCCGTTCCGTGCGGGAGTAAGAGCCGCTGCTCACTGAGAAATGGCGAGACATTAAACAAAAAAAAAAGGGGGACGTTCATCCACACTGCAAGGTGCGTCTTTCTCTCTTATTTCCCGCCCTTGAAACCCCCTCGCGTGTGCGTGTGTTTCGCTGCTGGAAAACAGACTTGAGCGCCGGCGAGTGTAACACAAGCCTTCACCGCCATCACTGGCTCCATCTCTGGCTCCATCTCTGGCTTCATCTCTCCACCAAAACGGTGTCAATTCCTAGCCCTTGGCTGTAGAAGAAGTGTGTGATCCGAAGGGAAGATGCTGCATTGCTAAGCTGCACATCTGTACGTCTGACAGTCATGATGGTCAGAACCCGGACAGCAAATATTGAAGCACTAGAAGAAAAAAAAAGAGGTTTTAACTCCAAATACTGACTAGAATTCCCCAGTGTGTGGTAAATATGCAACAGAGTTCCAGTCCAGCCTGGTTTTTTTTTCTCTCTCTCTCTCTCCTCCCAGCAGTGACATCCAGCCGTGATTTAATGTTCCCACCATGCATTGCCATGCTACAGTGAGGGTCTTGGTTTGCAGTCATGGGGGATGGTAGCTCCACTGGAAATCATGCTTTGTGAAATCCGAAACCATCTTTGTGCTACTTCATGTACGGCTTGACACGGCGGAGAAGGAATCCGTGTCTCCGGTAGGAAACATTGCATCTGGTGTCGGATGAAACGCTCGAAGAAGAAGAAGAAGAAGGAGTAGATCACGTGGACAAGGTAAGGGTCTCTTCGAGTCGTTTTCCCACGGTGCACCAGGATGCTTCTTCGCAAGTCCACGCGAATCCACAACTTCTGTGGAGCCGATGGTTCCGGCAGGAAGTGACCTGCGCGACCGTCTCGGCGTCAGACTTTCGACTGGTTAAGATTAACTGGAATTAAAGAGAAACGACTTGCAAATCTGTTCCTTTTTTAGAGACAAAAAAATGTTCATTTTAATGTAGCGGCTGAAGCTGGAGGAGCAGTTACTCAAGTATGAAGGTATTTGGATGTTTTTAGACGCTACATTAAAATGAACAAACACTTTTGTCTATGAAATGAACAGATTACTCTGAAGATAATCAACATTAGTCGACGTGAGTTTGAGTAGATATTTCGGGTGAGGTAGCCCTTAAAAGTGGTTGACGGTTATTGGTTATAATGATGATTATAATGCAGTTATTTAGACTATCCTCCGGTTGAAACAGTGGTAGTCTTCTGTACATTGAACTGCCATACTAGTTGCAGCTCAGTACCAGACGGCTATGAGATCAGAGATCACCTGAAATGAACAAAACGGTAGCATCTCAACCTTAAAAGTCTTCATAGAGACGTTGTTTTTTTTGGTTTGATGAAGACGTCGAGTTGACTATTGTTGTTGTGTTGCTGTGAGATGTAGTCACTTCTTTAGGTCTGTAAAGAGACGTGATGTTGCTCCTCATCCACTCCGAACACAAGCGTTTCGACTCGTTGTAGTTCTTGTCACTCGAGTCTTGAGTGACAAGAACTACAACTGCTCCGATTATAACGTTTCACGCAGGAATTATCCCGGTGATACCGGATGAATATTTATAAGAGATGCACGTGAAGCATGTTTAATTCAGGTTAGATCGTCATTATCTCACAGAACCTTCTTTTTTTTTCTCAGTTTGAATAGACTTAAAGATAAGAAGTGTTTAAGTAGGACATGAATATATGTAGCATTGATTCTCTTTGTATGGAAAAGAGATCAAATCAAGCAATGATTGAATCATCTTTTTTCACTTTAAATACTTGGTTTCAGTCTCACTGACGGTCTGTAGAAATGACTATGATTTATTGTAGTAAATTATCTTCCATTCATAATGTAAGCTTAATTATAGCTATTTTTTTTAATGACTATGATTTGCTGGTTTAAAGCCCATACATGCATAAAATGATCATGGATATGAAGAGCAAACGCATATAAACCTTCATGAATTAACTAGTTTGATCAAATACAATTATTTTGGGCTTTTGTGCTGCTGCGAACGAGGTGCGTGAAGAAATCAATTAAAAGTCAATGGTCAAAGGTCAGAAGGTCGTCTTGCTCCCTGGATTGTTTCGGTCATAAAACACTCTCCAGACCATTGGATTCATGGGAATATCTTAAATGAAAGCAATCGTCGCTGATGGTAAACGAAATACGTAGCATAGTGTGAACATTGATGACCATGTTGTGCAGCTGTTGACTCTGAGGGACTTCCACGTATCCGATGGCAGGGCTGGAGCTGTGGTCGCCACGGCGTTTGTACACAAAGCGTTTTGAATTTCAAATTTGCTCGTAGATGTATCCTGTGCCTCTCTTCCTGCTCTGACATTTACACAAACTGATCGAATTCCCGTCGGAAAAATGCCGGAGCGTAACGATATATATTTCTGCCTCTGCTGTTTCCATTCATTTTGACATGTGACCTTCAACGACCCCCGGACACTCGTTTCCTGATTTTTCTTACCTTTTCCATTGTCATCCAGACAAATGCTGTCACGCTTTTAAAACGTTCTTCCATTCGTCTGCGTCAAATTGTGATTCACTTGAAATGATAAACTACTGGTTGAAAGTAGGTTTGACACTTAAAAAGATAAGATATTCACCTCCATCAACGATGTCATCATCTCTTAGCAACTGATGTCGAAGAACGATTCAAGAAATGAGAGGATGAAGGAATAAACGATTACATTTCGCTGGTTCCCGATTAAAATCTTGACCTAAGAGTCATTTAAAGCAGCGTGAGCTCCTGTTTTTGCAATTTTTCACATGCCTAAAAAGGAAAAATCGGAATATAACTGTATTAATTCACCGGCTGCAGGTTTTTCTCGTTCACCTAAACTTCTCCTGTCAAACTTTACTTCTTGAAAAACCTGCTGGAAGCTCAACTGCGACTTTTTCTTTTACACTTCAAATATTCTTCAACAAGTATCCCCCCCCACCCCCCCTGTTCAAAAATACACAGATTGCAAATCTGAGTTTGTTGTCCCTTGGGCCTGAAAACCCCTTAAACCCAGAGACAAAAACAGGGGATGCTACAAACCCTTTTGCTTTTGGGCCTTCGGGTCACCTTGACCCTGAGGTAACACAAGGGTTGATTCCTTTATTGGGTTCGGATCCTCTGCCGCTGGTTCTGTTGATCCTGTAACGCTCAGTCTCGCGGGACTAGCATTGTTTTTCCCGCCAAACTAAGCGACATCAGAGAGGAGCCGCCGGCGCGTCTGTATCACCAAATCAATAATAAATCCACCTCCTTGTACACGGACACATAACACTTTATAAATGACGCTAACAACTTAGCTCGTTAGCATACGGTGAAGACGCACACATAACACTTTATAAATGACGCTAACAACTTAGCTCGTTAGCATACGGTGAAGACGCACACATAACACTTTATAAATGACGCTAACAACTTAGCTCGTTAGCATACGGTGAAGACGCACACATAACACTTTATAAATGACGCTAACAACTTAGCTCGTTAGCATACGGTGAAGACGCACACATAACACTTTATAAATGATGCTAACAACTTAGCTCGTTAGCATACGGTGAAGACGGACAGGTTTGTTTGGAAGTTCACGATCTTCTAAGAAAACAACTGAGACGAGATGAAAAGTTCTTACAATATGTTGCTTTAATAAAGGAGGTTGAAAGAGACGAGTGACTGGATGACTAGTGTTTGACTAGATCATAAGTTAGTATTACTTCACTGGATCACTAGTGTTTGACTAGATCATAAGTTAGTATTACTTCACTGGATCACTAGTGTTTGACTAGATCATACGTTAGTATTACTTCACTGGATCACTAGTGTTTGACTAGATCATAAGTTAGTATTACTTCACTGGATCACTAGTGTTTGACTAGATCAAAAGTTAGTATTACTTCACTGGATCACTAGTGTTTGACTAGATCATAAGTTAGTATTACTTCACTGGATCACTAGTGTTTGACTAGATCATAAGTTAGTATTACTTCACTGGATCACTAGTGTTTGACTAGATCATAAGTTAGTATTACTTCACTGGATCACTAGTGTTTGACTAGATCATAAGTAAGTATTACTTCACTGGATCACTAGTGTTTGACTAGATCATAAGTTAGTATTACTTCACTGGATCACTAGTGTTTGACTAGATCATAAGTTAGTATTACTTCACTGGATCACTAGTTTTTGACTAGATCATAAGTTAGTATTACTTCACTGGATCACTAGTGTTTGACTAGATCATAAGTTAGTATTACTTCACTGGATCACTAGTGTTTGACTAGATCAGAAGTTAGTATTACTTCACTGGATCACTAGTGTTTGACTAGATCACAAGTTAGTATTACTTCACTGGATCACTAGTGTTTGACTAGATCACAAGTTAGTATTACTTCACTGGATCACTAGTGTTTGACTAGATCATAAGTTAGTATTACTTCACTGGATCACTAGTGTTTGACTAGATCATAAGTTAGTATTACTTCACTGGATCACTAGTGTTTGACTAGATCATAAGTTAGTATTACTTCACTGGATCACTAGTGTTTGACTAGATCATAAGTTAGTATTACTTCACTGGATCACTAGTGTTTGACTAGATCATAAGTTAGTATTACTTCACTGGATCACTAGTGTTTGACTAGATCATAAGTTAGTATTACTTCACTGGATCACTAGTGTTTGACTAGATCATAAGTTAGTATTACTTCACTGGATCACTAGTTTTTGACTAGATCATAAGTTAGTATTACTTCACTGGATCACTAGTGTTTGACTAGATCATAAGTTAGTATTACTTCACTGGATCACTAGTTTTTGACTAGATCATAAGTTAGTATTACTTCACTGGATCACTAGTGTTTGACTAGATCATGAGTTAGTATTACTTCACTGGATCACTAGTGTTTGACTAGATCATAAGTTAGTATTACTTCACTGGATCACTAGTGTTTGACTAGATCATAAGTTAGTATTACTTCACTGGATCACTAGTGTTTGACTAGATCATAAGTTAGTATTACTTCACTGGATCACTAGTGTTTGACTAGATCATAAGTTAGTATAACTTCACTGGATCACTTGTGTTTGACTAGATCAGAAGTTAGTATTACTTCACTGGATCACTAGTGTTTAACTAGATCATAAGTTAGTATTACTTCACTGGATCACTAGTGTTTGACTAGATCATAATTTAGTATTACTTCACTGGATCACTAGTGTTTGACTAGATCATAAGTTAGTATTACTTCACTGGATCACTAGTTTTTGACTAGATCATAAGTTAGTATTACTTCACTGGATAACTAGTGTTTGACTAGATCATAAGTTAGTATTACTTCACTGGATCACTAGTTTTTGACTAGATCATAAGTTAGTATTACTTCACTGGATCACTAGTGTTTGACTAGATCATGAGTTAGTATTACTTCACTGGATCACTAGTGTTTGACTAGATCATAAGTTAGTATTACTTCACTGGATCACTAGTGTTTGACTAGATCATGAGTTAGTATTACTTCACTGGATCACTAGTGTTTGACTAGATCATAAGTTAGTATTACTTCACTGGATCACTAGTGTTTGACTAGATCATAAGTTAGTATTACTTCACTGGATCACTAGTGTTTGACTAGATCATAAGTTAGTATTACTTCACTGGATCACTAATGTTTGACTAGATCATAAGTTAGTATTACTTCACTGGATCACTAGTGTTTGACTAGATCATAAGTTAGTATTACTTCACTGGATCACTAGTGTTTGACTAGATCATAAGTTAGTATTACTTCACTGGATCACTAGTGTTTGACTAGATCATACGTTAGTATTACTTCACTGGATCACTAGTGTTTGACTAGATCATACGTTAGTATTACTTCACTGGATCACTAGTGTTTGACTAGATCACAAGTTAGTATTACTTCACTGGATCACTAGTGTTTGACTAGATCACAAGTTAGTATTACTTCACTGGATCACTAGTGTTTGACTAGATCATAAGTTAGTATTACTTCACTGGATCACTAGTGTTTGACTAGATCATAAGTTAGTATTACTTCACTGGATCACTAGTGTTTGACTTGATCATAAGTTAGTATTACTTCACTGGATCACTAGTGTTTGACTAGATCATAAGTTAGTATTACTTCACTGGGTCACTAGTGTTTGACTAGATCATAAGTTAGTATTACTTCACTGGATCACTAGTGTTTGACTAGATCATAAGTTGGTATTACTTCACTGGATCACTAGTGTTTGACTAGATCATAAGTTAGTATTACTTCACTGGATCACTAGTGTTTGACTAGATCATAAGTTAGTGTTACTTCACTGGATCACTAGTGTTTGACTAGATCATAAGTTAGTATTACTTCACTGGATCACTAGTGTTTGACTAGATCAGAAGTTAGTATTACTTCACTGGATCACTAGTGTTTGACTAGATCATAAGTTAGTATTACTTCACTGGATCACTAGTGTTTGACTAGATCATAAGTTAGTATTACTTCACTGGATCACTAGTGTTTGACTAGATCATAAGTTAGTATTACTTCACTGGATCACTAGTGTTTGACTAGATCACAAGTTAGTATTACTTCACTGGATCACTAGTGTTTGACTAGATCATAAGTTAGTATTACTTCACTGGATCACTAGTGTTTGACTAGATCATAAGTTAGTATTACTTCACTGGATCACTAGTGTTTGACTAGATCAGAAGTTAGTATTACTTCACTGGATCACTAGTGTTTGACTAGATCATAAGTTAGTATTACTTCACTGGATCACTAGTGTTTGACTAGATCATAAGTTAGTATTACTTCACTGGATCACTAGTGTTTGACTAGATCATAAGTTAGTATTACTTCACTGGATCACTAGTGTTTGACTAGATCATACGTTAGTATTACTTCACTGGATCACTAGTGTTTGACTAGATCATAAGTTAGTATTACTTCACTGGATCACTAGTGTTTGACTAGATCATAAGTTAGTATTACTTCACTGGATCACTAGTGTTTGACTAGATCATAAGTTAGTATTACTTCACTGGATCACTAGTGTTTGACTAGATCATAAGTTAGTATTACTTCACTGGATCACTAGTGTTTGACTAGATCATAAGTTAGTATTACTTCACTGGATCACTAGTGTTTGACTAGATCATAAGTTAGTATTACTTCACTGGATCACTAGTGTTTGACTAGATCATAAGTTAGTATTACTTCACTGGATCACTAGTGTTTGACTAGATCATGAGTTAGTATTACTTCACTGGATCACTAGTGTTTGACTAGATCATGAGTTAGTATTACTTCACTGGATCACTAGTGTTTGACTAGATCATAAGTTAGTATTACTTCACTGGATCACTAGTGTTTGACTAGATCATAAGTTAGTATTACTTCACTGGATCACTAGTGTTTGACTAGATCATAAGTTAGTATTACTTCACTGGATCACTAGTGTTTGACTAGATCATAAGTTAGTATTACTTCACTGGATCACTAGTGTTTGACTAGATCATAAGTTAGTATTACTTCACTGGATCACTAGTGTTTGACTAGATCATAAGTTAGTATTACTTCACTGGATCACTAGTGTTTGACTAGATCATAAGTTAGTATTACTTCACTGGATCACTAGTGTTTGACTAGATCATAAGTTAGTATTACTTCACTGGATCACTAGTGTTTGACTAGATCATAAGTTAGTATTACTTCACTGGATCACTAGTGTTTGACTAGATCATAAGTTAGTATTACTTCACTGGATCACTAGTGTTTGACTAGATCACAAGTTAGTATTACTTCACTGGATCACTAGTGTTTGACTAGATCATAAGTTAGTATTACTTCACTGGATCACTAGTGTTTGACTAGATCATAAGTTAGTATTACTTCACTGGATCACTAGTGTTTGACTAGATCATAAGTTAGTATTACTTCACTGGATCACTAGTGTTTGACTAGATCATAAGTTAGTATTACTTCACTGGATCACTAGTGTTTGACTAGATCATAAGTTAGTATTACTTCACTGGATCACTAGTGTTTGACTAGATCATAAGTTAGTATTACTTCACTGGATCACTAGTGTTTGACTTGATCATAAGTTAGTATTACTTCACTGGATCACTAGTGTTTGACTAGATCATAAGTTAGTATTACTTCACTGGATCACTAGTGTTTGACTAGATCATAAGTTAGTATTACTTCACTGGATCACTAGTGTTTGACTAGATCATGAGTTAGTATTACTTCACTGGATCACTAGTGTTTGACTAGATCATGAGTTAGTATTACTTCACTGGATCACTAGTGTTTGACTAGATCATAAGTTAGTATTACTTCACTGGATCACTAGTGTTTGACTAGATCATGAGTTAGTATTACTTCACTGGATCACTAGTGTTTGACTAGATCATAAGTTAGTATTACTTCACTGGATCACTAGTGTTTGACTAGATCACAAGTTAGTATTACTTCACTGGATCACTAGTGTTTGACTAGATCATAAGTTAGTATTACTTCACTGGATCACTAGTGTTTGACTAGATCATAAGTTAGTATTACTTCACTGGATCACTAGTGTTTGACTAGATCATAAGTTAGTATTACTTCACTGGATCACTAGTGTTTGACTAGATCATAAGTTAGTATTACTTCACTGGATCACTAGTGTTTGACTAGATCATAAGTTAGTATTACTTCACTGGATCACTAGTGTTTGACTAGATCATAAGTTAGTATTACTTCACTGGATCACTAGTGTTTGACTAGATCATAAGCTAGTATTACTTCACTGGATCACTAGTGTTTGACTAGATCATAAGTTAGTATTACTTCACTGGATCACTAGTGTTTGACTAGATCACAAGTTAGTATTACTTCACTGGATCAGAATAGACACTGTTGTGCTTGTGAACTCGCTGACATTCTACTACTGCGCTCATGTTCGGTTTCTCCGGATCAAAAGGCTCCGGCCCACGTTTCCGCGGACCCTCTTTATTTGTGGGCTCTGATCCTCCGCCAGCCGCCGGCTCTGTGAGCGAGAACAGCATCTCCAGTTCTCTGATGACTCCGAGGACAGAACCAGGGAGAGTGTGATGAAGGGAACATGAAGGTGAACAGTAGGCGTGGACACGTGATGAAGGTGGGTGAGGTATTCTGGGATGGAGCGAGAGCTGAGATGCTTCTGAAACCGTGGTGTTTGCTACGACTTTTTCTATGTCTCAGCTGTTGAGATGCTCCACAGGCTCCACACACAGGAGCTATTGTTGTTCCTCGCTGACCCTCTATAATCCAAGTCCTGTCCCGGGTCTCAACTGCACTCGCAGCCCGGCTGGACTGACTGGAGCTCCTTGTATCTGTTGGATCCTCATCTGAATATCTATGTTTCCAGCAACTAACAATGTTACAGTAGTGACAGAAAGATACACAGTGGACTGTTTATCTTCCCTCACACTGACTGTACTACACTTTCATGAACATGTCTCCGATGAAGTATTTTTTAGCCTTTTCGCTGTATTATTTCTTCCTTCTGGTTAGTTCTGCACGACAGTGGAAATATGTGCGATATTTGATATTGGTGTCTTGAATTGAGACATCCATATTAATGCGATATTTTATATATATCACCCTAAAAAAAAGAAAATTGCGTACTGAGCGAGTACTGTAGGGTAGGTTAGGTAGAACTGGATTGAAATATTTTTTTTTTTCCAATTAGTCATAGCAATACAGCAATTATTCATACAAAAATAAATACAAATTAAATAAGCAAAGAACAAAGAGAAATGAAGAGAAAGAACAAGATAATACAATCTAAGTCTAAAGATAAAGAATATGGATCAAGGAAAAACAACAAAGACAAAGGATACAAAGACTAACATAGAATATAAAATCATGATACTTTTACTAACACTAGGTCCGGAGGTTTATAGAAGGAAAACAATGATATTTCCCTTTCGTTTATTTCCGCGCTTTGGTGCCGACATGATGGTAGAAAAATATCACTTATAAGTAAGTAAGTAAGTCATTTTTATTTGTATAGCGCTTTTCCAGACCAGGGTCACAAAGCGCTTAAACAATCAAAACAATATTCAATAAAGTATAACGCTCGGTCTCGCTGGGCTTGCATTGTTTTTCCCGCCAAACTGAGCGACATCAGAGAGGAGCCGCCGGCGCGTCGTGATTTCACCAAATCAATAATAAATCCACCTCCTTTTACATGCACACATAACACTTTATAAATGACGCTAACAACTTAGCTCGTTAGCATACGGTGAAGACGCACACATAACACTTTATAAATGACGCTAACAACTTAGCTCGTTAGCATACGGTGAAGACGCACACATAACACTTTATAAATGATGCTAACAACTTAGCTCGTTAGCATACGGTGAAGACGCACACATAACACTTTATAAATGACGCTAACAACTTAGCTCGTTAGCATACGGTGCAGACGCACACATAACACTTTATAAATGACGCTAACAACTTAGCTCGTTAGCATACGGTGCAGACGCACACATAACACTTTATAAATGACGCTAACAACTTAGCTCGTTAGCATACGGTGAAGACACACACATAACACTTTATAAATGACGCTAACAACTTAGCTCGTTAGCATACGGTGAAGACGCACACATAACACTTTATAAATGATGCTAACAACTTAGCTCGTTAGCATACGGTGAAGACGCACACATAACACTTTATAAATGACGCTAACAACTTAGCTCGTTAGCATACGGTGCAGACGCACACATAACACTTTATAAATGACGCTAACAACTTAGCTTGTTAGCATACGGTGAAGACGCACACATAACACTTTATAAATTATGCTAACAACTTAGCTCGTTAGCATACGGTGAAGACGGACAGGTTTGTTTGGAAGTTCACGATCTTATAAGAAAACAACTGAGACGAGATGAAAAGTTCTTACAATTTGTTGCTTTAACAAAGGAGGTTGAAAGAGACGAGTGACTGGATCACTAGTGTTTGACTAGATCATAAGTTAGTATTACTTCACTGGATCACTAGTGTTTGACTAGATCATAAGTTAGTATTACTTCACTGGATCACTAATGTTTGACTTGATCATAAGTTAGTATTACTTCACTGGATCACTAGTGTTTGACTAGATCACAAGTTAGTATTACTTCACTGGATCACTAGTGTTTGACTAGATCATAAGTTAGTATTACTTCACTGGATCACTAGTGTTTGACTAGATCATAAGTTAGTATTACTTCACTGGATCACTAGTGTTTGACTAGATCATAAGTTAGTATTACTTCACTGGATCACTAGTGTTTGACTAGATCATAAGTTAGTATTACTTCACTGGATCACTAGTGTTTGACTAGATCATAAGTTAGTATTACTTCACTGGATCACTAGTGTTTGACTAGATCATAAGTTTGTATTACTTCACTGGATCACTAGTGTTTGACTAGATCATAAGTTAGTATTACTTCACTGGATCACTAGTGTTTGACTAGATCATAAGTTAGTATTACTTCACTGGATCACTAGTGTTTGACTAGATCATAAGTTAGTATTACTTCACTGGATCACTAGTGTTTGACTAGATCACAAGTTAGTATTACTTCACTGGATCACTAGTGTTTGACTAGATCATAAGTTAGTATTACTTCACTGGATCACTAGTGTTTGACTAGATCACAAGTTAGTATTACTTCACTGGATCACTAGTCTTTGACTAGATCATACGTTAGTATTACTTCACTGGATCACTAGTGTTTGACTAGATCACAAGTTAGTATTACTTCACTGGATCACTAGTGTTTGACTAGATCATAAGTTAGTATTACTTCACTGGATCACTAGTGTTTGACTAGATCACAAGTTAGTATTACTTCACTGGATCACTAGTGTTTGACTAGATCATAAGTTAGTATTACTTCACTGGATCACTAGTGTTTGACTAGATCATAAGCTAGTATTACTTCACTGGATCACTAGTGTTTGACTAGATCATAAGTTAGTATTACTTCACTGGATCACTAGTGTTTGACTAGATCATACGTTAGTATTACTTCACTGGATCACTAATGTTTGACTAGATCATAAGTTAGTATTACTTCACTGGATCACTAGTGTTTGACTAGATCATAAGTTAGTATTACTTCACTGGATCACTAGTGTTTGACTAGATCATAAGTTAGTATTACTTCACTGGATCACTAGTGTTTGACTAGATCATAAGTTAGTATTACTTCACTGGATCACTAGTGTTTGACTAGATCATAAGTTAGTATTACTTCAGTGGATCACTAGTGTTTGACTAGATCATAAGTTAGTATTACTTCACTGGATCACTAGTGTTTGACTAGATCATAAGTTAGTATTACTTCACTGGATCACTAGTGTTTGACTAGATCATAAGTTAGTATTACTTCACTGGATCACTAGTGTTTGACTAGATCATGAGTTAGTATTACTTCACTGGATCACTAGTGTTTGACTAGTTCATGAGTTAGTATTACTTCACTGGATCACTAGTGTTTGACTAGATCATAAGTTAGTATTACTTCACTGGATCACTAGTGTTTGACTAGATCATGAGTTAGTATTACTTCACTGGATCACTAGTGTTTGACTAGATCATAAGTTAGTATTACTTCACTGGATCACTAGTCTTTGACTAGATCATAAGTTAGTATTACTTCACTGGATCACTAGTCTTTGACTAGATCATAAGTTAGTATTACTTCACTGGATCACTAGTGTTTGACTAGATCATAGGTTAGTATTACTTCACTGGATCACTAGTCTTTGACTAGATCATAAGTTAGTATTACTTCACTGGATCACTAGTGTTTGACTAGATCATAAGTTAGTATTACTTCACTGGATCACTAGTGTTTGACTAGATCATAAGTTAGTATTACTTCACTGGATCACTAGTGTTTGACTAGATCATAAGTTAGTATTACTTCACTGGATCACTAGTGTTTGACTAGATCATGAGTTAGTATTACTTCACTGGATCACTAGTGTTTGACTAGATCATAAGTTAGTATTACTTCACTGGATCACTAGTCTTTGACTAGATCATAAGTTAGTATTACTTCACTGGATCACTAGTCTTTGACTAGATCATAAGTTAGTATTACTTCACTGGATCACTAGTGTTTGACTAGATCATAGGTTAGTATTACTTCACTGGATCACTAGTCTTTGACTAGATCATAAGTTAGTATTACTTCACTGGATCACTAGTGTTTGACTAGATCATAAGTTAGTATTACTTCACTGGATCACTAGTGTTTGACTAGATCATAAGTTAGTATTACTTCACTGGATCACTAGTGTTTGACTAGATCATAAGTTAGTATTACTTCACTGGATCACTAGTGTTTGACTAGATCATAAGTTAGTATTACTTCACTGGATCACTAGTGTTTGACTAGATCATAAGTTAGTATTACTTCTGTCGCCATAGCAACCGAGCCTAGCAAGCTGCGCCGCACAGTTCACAGACGGACGGAGACGTAAACAACAACGAGACATAGAAGTACAAATTGACAACTTTACAGAACGTGTGAGTTATTATCATTTACTCGCTATTGACATTTTCACGGCGTGATGGAGAATTCAATCATCGAACCGTCACCTTCGACCGGTGCAGAGTTTAAATAAACAATCAGGTTTAAAATGTTGAGATAAGATCCGACTTCTCTTCACACGTCCTCCTAGTGTCGGTAGCAGATGAACGAAGAGAGGATTCTGCTGTTAAAGCAGCTGTTAAAGGTTCGTTTAAGAATCCAAATGTGGTCGAGGCTCGACTGTACGTAAGAATGTAAAAAAAAAAGGCCATGATTTGCTCACGTTTGAGGTCAGATGGACGGAAACGGTTTCCTCTCATTTGAACCCTATGGTTGGTTAAAGGTTGGAGGACATCGAGCCTTGAGGGAAACAATCGGCTTATTGCTTGGTTGAAGAATAGAATGGAATTAAACTGTATAACCTGACAAAATCACAACAAAAGATTACGAGACAACTGTCAAGATAACAGGTGAACCCTTATGATTCGAGTACGTTGATGTTCAAACTGATTTCTACTCATTTAATGCGGTATTTAATGACAACAATGGGCTCTCTGGTCTGAAAAAAGTTACATTTACAAGATACATTCAGAGCTATTCATGGTCAGGCTCCTCCTTCCATCACTGATCTGATCCAGCCTTACACCCCAGCTCGGGCTCTGAGGTCTGTGGATCAGAATCTACTTATGGTTCCTCGCACACGGTTCAGGACCAGAGGAGAGAAATCTTTTCAGGCTGTTGCTCCTAAGCTTTGGAACGATCTTCTCTCTCTTTGCGCTTGATGATCTACTGACTCCTTCAAGAAACATCTGTGTTTGATGATCTACTGACTCCTTCAAGAAACATCTGTGTTTGATGATCTACTGACTCCTTCAAGAAACATCTGTGTTTGATGATCTACTGACTCCTTCAAGAAACATTTGTGTTTGATGATCTACTGACTCCTTCAAGAAACATCTGTGTTTGATGATCTACTGACTCCTTCAAGAAACATCTGTGTTTGATGATCTACTGATCCTTCAAGAATCATCTGTGTTTGATGATCTACTGACTCCTTCAAGAAACATCTGTGTTTGATGATCTACTGACTCCTTCAAGAAACATCTGTGTTTGATGATCTACTGACTCCTTCAAGAAACATCTGTGTTTGATGATCTACTGACTCCTTCAAGAAACATCTGTGTTTGATGATCTACTGACTCCTTCAAGAAACATCTGTGTTTGATGATCTACTGACTCCTTCAAGAAACATCTGTGTTTGATGATCTACTGACTCCTTCAAGAAACATTTGTGTTTGATGATCTACTGACTCCTTCAAGAAACATCTGTGTTTGATGATCTACTGACTCCTTCAAGAAACATCTGTGTTTGATGATCTACTGATCCTTCAAGAATCATCTGTGTTTGATGATCTACTGACTCCTTCAAGAAACATCTGTGTTTGATGATCTACTGACTCCTTCAAGAAACATCTGTGTTTGATGATCTACTGACTCCTTCAAGAAACATCTGTGTTTGATGATCTACTGACTCCTTCAAGAAACATCTGTGTTTGATGATCTACTGACTCCTTCAAGAAACATCTGTGTTTGATGATCTACTGACTCCTTCAAGAAACATCTGTGTTTGATGATCTACTGACTCCTTCAAGAAACATCTGTGTTTGATGATCTACTGACTCCTTCAAGAAACATTTGTGTTTGATGATCTACTGACTCCTTCAAGAAACATCTGTGTTTGATGATCTACTGACTCCTTCAAGAAACATCTGTGTTTGATGATCTACTGATCCTTCAAGAATCATCTGTGTTTGATGATCTACTGACTCCTTCAAGAAACATCTGTGTTTGATGATCTACTGACTCCTTCAAGAAACATCTGTGTTTGATGATCTACTGACTCCTTCAAGAAACATCTGTGTTTGATGATCTACTGACTCCTTCAAGAAACATCTGTGTTTGATGATCTACTGACTCCTTCAAGAAACATCTGTGTTTGATGATCTACTGACTCCTTCAAGAAACATTTGTGTTTGATGATCTACTGACTCCTTCAAGAAACATCTGTGTTTGATGATCTACTGACTCCTTCAAGAAACATCTGTGTTTGATGATCTACTGATCCTTCAAGAATCATCTGTGTTTGATGATCTACTGACTCCTTCAAGAAACATCTGTGTTTGATGATCTACTGACTCCTTCAAGAAACATCTGTGTTTGATGATCTACTGACTCCTTCAAGAAACATCTGTGTTTGATGATCTACTGACTCCTTCAAGAAACATCTGTGTTTGATGATCTACTGACTCCTTCAAGAAACATCTGTGTTTGATGATCTACTGACTCCTTCAAGAAACATCTGTGTTTGATGATCTACTGACTCCTTCAAGAAACATGTGTGTTTGATGATCTACTGACTCCTTCAAGAAACATCTGTGTTTGATGATCTACTGACTCCTTCAAGAAACATCTGTGTTTGATGATCTACTGACTCCTTCAAGAAACATCTGTGTTTGATGATCTACTGACTCCTTCAAGAAACATCTGTGTTTGATGATCTACTGACACCTTCAAGAAACATCTGTGTTTGATGATCTACTGACTCCTTCAAGAAACATCTGTGTTTGATGATCTACTGACTCCTTCAAGAACCATCTGTGTTTGATGATATACTGACTCCTTCAAGAAACATCTGTGTTTGATGATCTACTGACTCCTTCAAGAACCATCTGTGTTTGATGATATACTGACTCCTTTAAGAAACATCTGTGTTTGATGATCTACTGACGCCTTCAAGAAACATCTGTGTTTGATGATCTACTGACTCCTTCAAGAAACATCTGTGTTTGATGATCTACTGACTCCTTCAAGAAACATCTCTGTGTTTGATGATCTACTGACTCCTTCAAGAAACATCTGTGTTTGATGATCTACTGACTCCTTCAAGAAACATCTGTGTTTGATGATCTACTGACTCCTTCAAGAAACATCTGTGTTTGATGATCTACTGACTCCTTCAAGAACCATCTGTGTTTGATGATATACTGACTCCTTTAAGAAACATCTGTGTTTGATGATCTACTGACGCCTTCAAGAAACATCTGTGTTTGATGATCTACTGACTCCTTCAAGAAACATCTGTGTTTGATGATCTACTGACTCCTTCAAGAAACATCTCTGTGTTTGATGATCTACTGACTCCTTCAAGAAACATCTGTGTTTGATGATCTACTGACTCCTTCAAGAAACATCTGTGTTTGATGATCTACTGACTCCTTCAAGAAACATCTCTGTGTTTGATGATCTACTGACTCCTTCAAGAAACATCTGTGTTTGATGATCTACTGACTCCTTCAAGAAACATCTGTGTTTGACGATCTACTGACTCCTTCAAGAAACATCTGTGTTTGATGATCTACTGACTCCTTCAAGAAACATCTGTGTTTGATGATCTACTGACTCCTTTAAGAAACATCTTAAGACGTTTCTATTTGTTCAGGCTTTTCCTTGAATTTCTGGAACTCCTGTGTTGTTCTCAGTATTATCTTGATCTTTAAAGTATGTACTTTTTTGAGTATTGTTTTGATTGTCTAAGCGCTTTGTGACCCTGGTCTCGAAAAGCGCTATATAAATAAATATTACTTACTTACTTACTTACTTACATTTAAAAGTGATCAAAGCGACACAAATAATTGTCAATGTCTTATAATATTAATGTCAAATTTCATAACTGTATTAAGTATTATAAACGCCGGTGTCTGAAGTGTTTTCCTTCTTTAGTTTCCAAACTTCAGAGACACTTTTATAGTTTAAAGCATTGATATTTACTCCACACTTTTCCGCTTCAAATCCAAAGTGTTTCCAAATAAGTCTCCGACTGACGGTTTAATGAATAACCACTTAAGTCATGAAGACTTTAGAGGTTCTTCTGAGGTGTTCACGAAGCACAGGCGTATATATATATATATATGTACTGTATATATATACTGCTCCCATCGGTTTCAACAAGAACATGTGTACTCGATACTTCAGGTACCAAAAAAAAGCGGGTATTTTTGTGACAACCGTAATTCCTAGTAGAGTAGTATTGATAATCAAAACAAACTCCTTGAATCTTCAATCCAAGAAACTGTCAATCATGCTTCAGTTTCCGAAAAGTCAAGCCAGTTTTCTGTTGCCTCGTCCGATGGTTAAAATCTGTTTTGTTGTTGGTTTTTATACGATCCTCGCGCCTCCAGATTAGAATCGTTCAAATTGACTGGATTTCCTTCCAAAGCACCGTAATCTGCTGGTTCTGTCGCTCTGGCGCCACTGATGCTCAGTCGATGGTCGGTTGGTTTTCCCTGGTTGTCACGGTGATTTATATTGACTGATGGAAGTCGGGGGGGGAGACGAGGAGCGAGGCACCATTTCCCCCGTTCGCCGCTGGAATCCCTCTTGTCAGGACTCCGACTGCAATATTCAATTACAGTCGCCCTGCATTTTCATTAGGATTTACATAAGCCGCCTTTCTTCGGCGCCGCACCTGTCGGTGCAGGAAGGAAGGAGTCGGCGAAGGAAGGAGGACGGATGATGCACTTCCATCATAAGAAGAAGAAGAAGAATAGTTGCACAATGTCTGCAATTTACTGATAACAATACGTGTGGAAAAACAAACGTCTCCACATACTTTGTGTAAAAGAAAAGTAAACTGACTCAGGGGTCACGTTGTTTCCTTCAACTGAGAAAAATCAGTCACAACACGATCTGGATCCATGTGTTTGTGTCGTTTACACTATTGTAACAGTTTATTTTGTGACTAAACCAGAAGGATGTGTCTCGCCTGCAGTTCATACTAAACTCTGCAGCCAGAATTCTGACCTGCTCTAGTAGAAGAACTCACATTTCTCCTTCAAACTCTTCACGGGCTGCTCTAGTAGAAGAACTCACATTTCTCCTTCAAACTCTTCACTGGCTGCTCTAGTAGAAGAACTCACATTTCTCCTTCAAACTCTTCACTGGCTGCTCTAGTAGAAGAACTCACATTTCTCCTTCAAACTCTTCACTGGCTGCTCTAGTAGAAGAACTCACATTTCTCCTTCAAACTCTTCACTGGCTGCTCTAGTAGAAGAACTCACATTTCTCCTTCAAACTCTTCACTGGCTGCTCTAGTAGAAGAACTCACATTTCTCCTTCAAGCTCTTCACTGGCTGCTCTAGTAGAAGAACTCACATTTCTCCTTCAAACTCTTCACTGGCCGCTCTAGTAGAAGAACTCACATTTCTCCTTCAAACTCTTCACTGGCCGCTCTAGTAGAAGAACTCACATTTCTCCTTCAAAGTCTTCACTGGCCGCTCTAGTAGAAGAACTCACATTTCTCCTTCAAACTCTTCACTGGCCGCTCTAGTAGAAGAACTCACATTTCTCCTTCAAACTCTTCACTGGCTGCCAGTTTCTTTCAGGATCATTTTCTGGTTCTTACTTTCAGATCTATTCATGGTCAGACCTTCCATCAGTGATCTGATCCAGACTTACACCCCAGCTCGGGCTCTGAGGTCTGTGGATCAGAATCTACTGATGGTTCCTGAACTTCAGGACCAGAGGAGAGAGATCCTTCAAGGCTGTTGCTCCTAAGCTTTGGAACCATCTCTGTGTTTGATGATCTACTGACTCCTTCAAGAAACATCTGTGTTTGATGATCTACTGACTCCTTCAAGAAACATCTGTGTTTGATGATCTACTGACTCCTTCAAGAAACATCTGTGTTTGATGATCTACTGACTCCTTCAAGAAACATCTGTGTTTGATGATCTACTGACTCCTTCAAGAAACATCTTGTGTTTGATGATCTACTGACTCCTTCAAGAAACATCTTGTGTTTGATGATCTACTGACTCCTTCAAGAAACATCTGTGTTTGATGATCTACTGACTCCTCCAAGAAACATCTGTGTTTGATGATCTACTGACTCCTTCAAGAAACATCTGTGTTTGATGATCTACTGACTCCTTCAAGAAACATCTCTGTGTTTGATGATCTACTGACTCCTTCAAGAAACATCTGTGTTTGATGATCTACTGACTCCTTCAAGAAACATCTGTGTTTGATGATCTACTGACTCCTTCGAGAAACATCTGTGTTTGATGATCTACTGACTCCTTCAAGAAACATCTGTGTTTGATGATCTACTGACTCCTTCAAGAAACATCTGTGTTTGATGATCTACTGACTCCTTCGAGAAACATCTGTGTTTGATGATCTACTGACTCCTTCAAGAAACATCTGTGTTTGATGATCTACTGACTCCTTCAAGAAACATCTGTGTTTGATGATCTACTGACTCCTTCAAGAAACATCTGTGTTTGATGATCTACTGACTCCTTCAAGAAACATCTGTGTTTGATGATCTACTGACTCCTTCAAGAAACATCTGTGTTTGATGATCTACTGACTCCTTTAAGAAACATCTGTGTTTGATGATCTACTGACTCCTTTAAGAAACATCTGTGTTTGATGATCTACTGACTCCTTCAAGAAACATCTGTGTTTGATGATCTACTGACTCCTTCAAGAAACATCTGTGTTTGATGATCTACTGACTCCTTCAAGAAACATCTGTGTTTGATGATCTACTGACTCCTTCAAGAAACATCTGTGTTCTCCTTGATTCTCTGAGACTCTTGTGTTCGTCTCTGTGTTATCTTGACCTTTTAAGTATTTATTTTAACTGTGTATTGTTTTAGATTGTTAAAGTACTTACTTACTTACATGGTAGTTGTATTTCACTGCATCCCTCGGTAACCATCAACACAACCACATGCTAGCCCCTTTAGCAAGTACACAAACAATTCAGCTACACAGTGAATATGCAAGTTTACCGTCTAACCTGCGACAAAAATAAATTGAAAGAAATGGAAGATTATGTCGGTAACTTGATTCACACCAGTCAACATCGACTCTTGTCGCAGCAGACGAACAATTACATTTTATTGAACGACATATGGATCGTTTTAGTCGAAGGACACACAAACAAGGTTTGCATGGATCCAACATCGTGTCGCTTTAAACTCTTAAATCACTTTAAAGAGTTGGACTCCACTCGAATCACGGTAACAAAGCCTGCTCAGAAGGCGGCGCAAATATTTGAGTGGTGTGAAAGTAATTGCTCGGCATCATGGGACTTTTCACAGCGGGGCTTCCAGCGCACACACATCTGCTCCCTTCAATTAGGAGCCAATATTTGACTTTTGATTTACAGCTCGCTGCGAGGATCAGGCCGGAGGTCTCGGATCAGCAAAGCTTGCTCTCTTTAAATTGGCTGAAGTTCAGGGAAAAGTCTTTAAAATCAAAGTCGGGTCACAGCTGGTCACTCGTTCGTGAATCTTTGAAACACTGGTAGCAACTCACCTTGTGCTCATGTTGGATTTGTGTTCGCTAGCAGGCTAACTACACTGAGTGACGACCTGTGGTTGCTCTCTTTGGTTTGAATAAATTCAACTGAAGCCAAACCATGTCATCGGCTCTTAAAGCAACTGGAACCGTCTGTATTTATCTATCCTCTCGTCCTCAGTCATCATCACAGGATGTCATTCTTCCTTTTTCTGTGCAGGACAAAATAAGTGCTGCTATCTAGTGGCTGGAAGTTTAATTACAACACCAAAATGAAAAACACTGTCAATAATGGTTAATTCATTTTTCTTTTATTATTTTATTTTAAACACACTTTATTTTATGATGATGAAGACGATGGATGGTTGGATTCATAGTGAGGAGAGACGAGTAGAACCAAGAAGGTTGGAGATGTAGGTACCAGGAGAAGAAGATGATGGATGGTTGGATTCATAGTGAGGAGAGACATGTAGAACCAAGAAGGTTGGAGATGTAGATACCAGGAAAAGGAGAATAAGACGATGGATGGTTGGATTCATAGTGAGGAGAGACGAGTAGAACCAAGAAGGTTGGAGATGTAGATACCAGGAAAAGGAGAGGAAGACGATGGATGGTTGGATTCAGGAGAGACGAGTAGAACCAAGAAGGTTGGAGATGTAGATACCAGGAAAAGGAGAGGAAGACGATGGATGGTTGGATTCAGGAGAGACGAGTAGAACCAAGAAGGTTGGAGATGTAGGTACCAGGAGAAGAAGGAGAGGAAGATGATGGATGGTTGGATTCATAGTGAGGAGAGACGTGTAGAACCAAGAAGGTTGGAGATGTAGGTACCAGGAGAAGAAGGAGAGGAAGACGATGGATGGTTGGATTCATAGTGAGGAGAGACGAGTAGAACCAAGAAGGATGGAGATGTAGGTACCAGGAGAAGAAGAAGAGGAAGATGATGGATGGTTGGATTCATAGTGAGTAGAGACGTGTAGAACCAAGAAGGTTGGAGATGTAGATACCAGGAGAAGAAGGAGAGGAAGACGATGGATGGTTGGATTCAAAGTGAGGAGAGAAGAGTAGAACCAAGAAGGATGGAGATGTAGGTACCAGGAGAAGAAGGAGAGGAAGATGATGGATGGTTGGATTCATAGTGAGGAGAGACGTGTAGAACCAAGAAGGTTGGAGATGTAGATACCAGGAGAAGAAGGAGGAGAGGAAGACGATGGATGGTTGGATTCATAGTGAGGAGAGACGAGTAGAACCAAGAAGGTTGGAGATGTAGGTACCAGGAGAAGAAGGAGAGGAAGACGATGGATGGTTGGAATCATAGTGAGGAGAGACGAGTAGAACCAAGAAGGTTGGAGATGTAGGTACCAGGAAAAGGAGAGGAAGATGATGGATGTTTGGATTCATAGTGAGGAGAGACGTGTAGAACCAAGAAGGTTGGAGATGTAGATACCAGGAAAAGGAGAGGAAGACGATGGATGGTTGGATTCAGGAGAGACGAGTAGAACCAAGAAGGTTGGAGATGTAGATACCAGGAAAAGGAGAGGAAGACAATGGATGGTTGGATTCAGGAGAGACGAGTAGAACCAAGAAGGTTGGAGATGTAGGTACCAGGAGAAGAAGGAGAGGAAGATGATGGATGGTTGGATTCATAGTGAGGAGAGACGTGTAGAACCAAGAAGGTTGGAGATGTAGGTACCAGGAGAAGAAGGAGAGGAAGACGATGGATGGTTGGATTCATAGTGAGGAGAGACGAGTAGAACCAAGAAGGTTGGATATGTAGGTACCAGGAGAAGAAGGAGAGGAAGACGATGGATGGTTGGAGTCATAGTGAGGAGAGACGAGTAGAACCAAGAAGGTTGGAGATGTAGGTACCAGGAGAAGAAGGAGAGGAAGACGATGGATGGTTGGATTCATAGTGAGGAGAGACGAGTAGAACCAAGAAGGTTGGAGATGTAGGTACCAGGAGAAGAAGGAGAGGAAGACGATGGATGGTTGGATTCATAGTGAGGAGAGACGAGTAGAACCAAGAAGGTTGGAGATGTAGGTACCAGGAGAAGAAGGAGAGGAAGACGATGGATGGTTGGAATCATAGTGAGGAGAGACGAGTAGAACCAAGAAGGTTGGAGATGTAGGTACCAGGAGAAGAAGGAGAGGAAGATGATGGATGGTTGGATTCATAGTGAGGAGAGACGAGTAGAACCAAGAAAGTTGGAGATGTAGGTACCAGGAGAAGAAGGAGAGGAAGACGATGGATGGTTGGATTCATAGTGAGGAGAGACGTGTAGAACCAAGAAGGTTGGAGATGTAGGTACCAGGAGAAGAAGGAGAGGAAGACGATGGATGGTTGGATTCATAGTGAGGAGAGACGAGTAGAACCAAGAAGGTTGGAGATGTAGGTACCAGGAGAAGAAGGAGAGGAAGACGATGGATGGTTGGATTCATAGTGAGGAGAGACGAGTAGAACCAAGAAGGTTGGAGATGTAGGTACCAGGAGAAGAAGGACAGGAAGACGATGGATGGTTGGATTCATAGTGAGGAGAGACGAGTAGAACCAAGAAGGATGGAGATGTAGGTACCAGGAGAAGAAGGAGAGGAAGATGATGGATGGTTGGATTCATAGTGAGGAGAGACGTGTAGAACCAAGAAGGTTGGAGATGTAGGTACCAGGAGAAGAAGGAGAGGAAGACGATGGATGGTTGGATTCATAGTGAGGAGAGACGAGTAGAACCAAGAAGGTTGGAGATGTAGGTACCAGGAGAAGAAGGAGAATAAGACGATGGATGGTTGGATTCATAGTGAGGAGAGACGTGTAGAACCAAGAAGGTTGGAGATGTAGGTACCAGGAGAAGAAGGAGAGGAAGATGATGGATGGTTGGATTCATAGTGAGGAGAGACGAGTAGAACCAAGAAGGTTGGAGATGTAGGTACCAGGAGAAGAAGGAGAGGAAGACGATGGATGGTTAGATTCATAGTGAGGAGAGACGAGTAGAACCAAGAAGGTTGGAGATGTAGATACCAGGAAAAGGAGAGGAAGACGATGGATGGTTGGATTCAGGAGAGACGAGTAGAACCAAGAAGGTTGGAGATGTAGATACCAGGAGAAGAAGGAGAGGAAGACGATGGATGGTTGGATTCATAGTGAGGAGAGACGAGTAGAACCAAGAAGGTTGGAGATGTAGATACCAGGAGAAGAAGGAGAGGAAGATGATGGATGGTTGGATTCATAGTGAGGAGAGACGAGTAGAACCAAGAAGGTTGGAGATGTAGATACCAGGAAAAGGAGAGGAAGACGATGGATGGTTGGATTCATAGTGAGGAGAGACGAGTAGAACCAAGAAGGATGGAGATGTAGGTACCAGGAGAAGAAGGAGAGGAAGACGATGGATGGTTGGATTCATAGTGAGGAGAGACGAGTAGAACCAAGAAGGTTGGAGATGTAGATACCAGGAAAAGGAGAGGAAGACGATGGATGGTTGGATTCAGGAGAGACGAGTAGAACCAAGAAGGTTGGAGATGTAGATACCAGGAAAAGGAGAGGAAGACGATGGATGGTTGGATTCAGGAGAGACGAGTAGAATCAAGAAGGTTGGAGATGTAGATACCAGGAGAAGAAGGAGAGGAAGACGATGAATGGTTGAATTCATAGTGAGGAGAGACGAGTAGAACCAAGAAGGTTGGAGATGTAGGTACCAGGAGAAGAAGGAGAGGAAGACGATGGATGGTTGGATTCATAGTGAGGAGAGACAAGTAGAACCAAGAAGGTTGGAGATGTAGGTACCAGGAGAAGAAGGAGAGGAAGACGATGGATGGTTGGATTCATAGTGAGGAGAGACGTGTAGAACCAAGAAGGTTGGAGATGTAGATACCAGGAAAAGGAGAGGAAGATGATGGATGGTTGGATTCATAGTGAGGAGAGACGTGTAGAACCAAGAAGGTTGGAGATGTAGGTACCAGGAAAAGGAGAGGAAGATGATGGATGGTTGGATTCATAGTGAGGAGAGACGAGTAGAACCAAGAAGGATGGAGATGTAGGTACCAGGAGAAGAAGGAGAGGAAGACGATGGATGGTTGGATTCATAGTGAGGAGAGACGTGTAGAACCAAGAAGGTTGGAGATGTAGATACCAGGAAAAGGAGAGGAAGATGATGGATGGTTGGATTCATAGTGAGGAGAGACGAGTAGAACCAAGAAGGATGGAGATGTAGGTACCAGGAGAAGAAGGAGAGGAAGACAATGAATGGTTGAATTCATAGTGAGGAGAGACGTGTAGAACCAAGAAGGTTGGAGATGTAGGTACCAGGAGAAGAAGGAGAGGAAGACGATGGATGGTTGGATTCATAGTGAGGAGAGACGAGTAGAACCAAGAAGGTTGGAGATGTAGGTACCAGGAGAAGAAGGAGAATAAGACGATGGATGGTTGGATTCATAGTGAGGAGAGACGAGTAGAACCAAGAAGGTTGGAGATGTAGGTACCAGGAGAAGAAGGAGAGGAAGATGATGGATGGTTGGATTCATAGTGAGGAGAGACGAGTAGAACCAAGAAGGTTGGAGATGTAGGTACCAGGAGAAGAAGGAGAATAAGACGACGGATGGTTGGATTCATAGTGAGGAGAGATGTGTAGAACCAAGAAGGTTGGAGATGTAGATACCAGGAGAAGAAGGAGGAGAGGAAGACGATGGATGGTTGGATTCATAGTGAGGAGAGACGAGTAGAACCAAGAAGGTTGGAGATGTAGGTACCAGGAGAAGAAGGAGAGGAAGACGATGGATGGTTGGATTCATAGTGAGGAGAGACGAGTAGAACCAAGAAGGTTGGAGATGTAGGTACCAGGAGAAGAAGGAGAGGAAGACGATGGATGGTTGGATTCATAGTGAGGAGAGACGAGTAGAACCAAGAAGGTTGGAGATGTAGGTACCAGGAGAAGAAGGAGAGGAAGATGATGGATGGTTGGATTCATAGTGAGGAGAGACGAGTAGAACCAAGAAGGATGGAGATGTAGGTACCAGGAGAAGAAGGAGAGGAAGATGATGGATGGTTGGATTCATAGTGAGGAGAGACGAGTAGAACCAAGAAGGTTGGAGATGTAGGTACCAGGAGAAGAAGGAGAGGAAGATGATGGATGGTTGGATTCATAGTGAGGAGAGACGAGTAGAACCAAGAAGGTTGGAGATGTAGGTACCAGGAGAAGAAGGAGAATAAGACGACGGATGGTTGGATTCATAGTGAGGAGAGATGTGTAGAACCAAGAAGGTTGGAGATGTAGATACCAGGAGAAGAAGGAGGAGAGGAAGACGATGGATGGTTGGATTCATAGTGAGGAGAGACGAGTAGAACCAAGAAGGTTGGAGATGTAGGTACCAGGAGAAGAAGGAGAGGAAGACGATGAATGGTTGAATTCATAGTGAGGAGAGACGAGTAGAACCAAGAAGGTTGGAGATGTAGGTACCAGGAGAAGAAGGAGAGGAAGACGATGGATGGTTGGATTCATAGTGAGGAGAGACGAGTAGAACCAAGAAGGTTGGAGATGTAGGTACCAGGAGAAGAAGGAGAGGAAGACGATGGATGGTTGGATTCATAGTGAGGAGAGACGTGTAGAACCAAGAAGGTTGGAGATGTAGATACCAGGAAAAGGAGAGGAAGATGATGGATGGTTGGATTCATAGTGAGGAGAGACGTGTAGAACCAAGAAGGTTGGAGATGTAGGTACCAGGAAAAGGAGAGGAAGATGATGGATGGTTGGATTCATAGTGAGGAGAGACGAGTAGAACCAAGAAGGATGGAGATGTAGGTACCAGGAGAAGAAGGAGAGGAAGACGATGGATGGTTGGATTCATAGTGAGGAGAGACGTGTAGAACCAAGAAGGTTGGAGATGTAGATACCAGGAAAAGGAGAGGAAGATGATGGATGGTTGGATTCATAGTGAGGAGAGACGAGTAGAACCAAGAAGGATGGAGATGTAGGTACCAGGAGAAGAAGGAGAGGAAGACAATGAATGGTTGAATTCATAGTGAGGAGAGACGTGTAGAACCAAGAAGGTTGGAGATGTAGGTACCAGGAGAAGAAGGAGAGGAAGACGATGGATGGTTGGATTCATAGTGAGGAGAGACGAGTAGAACCAAGAAGGTTGGAGATGTAGGTACCAGGAGAAGAAGGAGAATAAGACGATGGATGGTTGGATTCATAGTGAGGAGAGACGAGTAGAACCAAGAAGGTTGGAGATGTAGGTACCAGGAGAAGAAGGAGAGGAAGATGATGGATGGTTGGATTCATAGTGAGGAGAGACGAGTAGAACCAAGAAGGTTGGAGATGTAGGTACCAGGAGAAGAAGGAGAATAAGACGACGGATGGTTGGATTCATAGTGAGGAGAGATGTGTAGAACCAAGAAGGTTGGAGATGTAGATACCAGGAGAAGAAGGAGGAGAGGAAGACGATGGATGGTTGGATTCATAGTGAGGAGAGACGAGTAGAACCAAGAAGGTTGGAGATGTAGGTACCAGGAGAAGAAGGAGAGGAAGACGATGGATGGTTGGATTCATAGTGAGGAGAGACGAGTAGAACCAAGAAGGTTGGAGATGTAGGTACCAGGAGAAGAAGGAGAGGAAGACGATGGATGGTTGGATTCATAGTGAGGAGAGACGAGTAGAACCAAGAAGGTTGGAGATGTAGGTACCAGGAGAAGAAGGAGAGGAAGATGATGGATGGTTGGATTCATAGTGAGGAGAGACGAGTAGAACCAAGAAGGATGGAGATGTAGGTACCAGGAGAAGAAGGAGAGGAAGATGATGGATGGTTGGATTCATAGTGAGGAGAGACGAGTAGAACCAAGAAGGTTGGAGATGTAGGTACCAGGAGAAGAAGGAGAGGAAGATGATGGATGGTTGGATTCATAGTGAGGAGAGACGAGTAGAACCAAGAAGGTTGGAGATGTAGGTACCAGGAGAAGAAGGAGAATAAGACGACGGATGGTTGGATTCATAGTGAGGAGAGATGTGTAGAACCAAGAAGGTTGGAGATGTAGATACCAGGAGAAGAAGGAGGAGAGGAAGACGATGGATGGTTGGATTCATAGTGAGGAGAGACGAGTAGAACCAAGAAGGTTGGAGATGTAGGTACCAGGAGAAGAAGGAGAGGAAGACGATGGATGGTTGGATTCATAGTGAGGAGAGACGAGTAGAACCAAGAAGGTTGGAGATGTAGGTACCAGGAGAAGAAGGAGAGGAAGATGATGGATGGTTGGATTCATAGTGAGGAGAGACGAGTAGAACCAAGAAGGTTGGAGATGTAGGTACCAGGAGAAGAAGGAGAGGAAGACGATGGATGGTTGGATTCAGGAGAGACGAGTAGAACCAAGAAGGTTGGAGATGTAGGTACCAGGAGAAGAAGGAGAGGAAGATGATGGATGGTTGGATTCATAGTGAGGAGAGACGTGTAGAACCAAGAAGGTTGGAGATGTAGGTACCAGGAGAAGAAGGAGAGGAAGACGATGGATGGTTGGATTCAGGAGAGACGAGTAGAACCAAGAAGGTTGGAGATGTAGATACCAGGAGAAGAAGGAGAGGAAGATGATGGATGGTTGGATTCATAGTGAGGAGAGACGTGTAGAACCAAGAAGGTTGGAGATGTAGGTACCAGGAGAAGAAGGAGAGGAAGACGATGGATGGTTGGATTCAGGAGAGACGAGTAGAACCAAGAAGGTTGGAGATGTAGGTACCAGGAAAAGGAGAGGAAGACGATGGATGGTTGGATTCAGGAGAGACGAGTAGAATCAAGAAGGTTGGAGATGTAGATACCAGGAAAAGGAGAGGAAGACGATGGATGGTTGGATTCAGGAGAGACGAGTAGAATCAAGAAGGTTGGAGATGTAGATACCAGTAAAAGTAGAGGAAGACGATGGATGGTTGGATTCAGGAGAGACGAGTAGAACCAAGAAGGTTGGAGATGTAGATACCAGGAAAAGGAGAGGAAGACGATGGATGGTTGGATTCATAGTGAGGAGAGACGAGTAGAACCAAGAAGGTTGGAGATGTAGATACCAGGAAAAGGAGAGGAAGACGATGGATGGTTGGATTCAGGAGAGACGAGTAGAACCAAGAAGGTTGGAGATGTAGGTACCAGGAAAAGCAGAGGAAGACGATGGATGGTTGGATTCAGGAGAGACGAGTAGAACCAAGAAGGTTGGAGATGTAGATACCAGGAAAAGGAGAGGAAGACGATGGATGGTTGGATTCAGGAGAGACGAGTAGAATCAAGAAGGTTGGAGATGTAGATACCAGGAAAAGGAGAGGAAGACGATGGATGGTTGGATTCAGGAGAGACGAGTAGAATCAAGAAGGTTGGAGATGTAGATACCAGGAGAAGAAGGAGAGGAAGATGATGGATGGTTGGATTCAGGAGAGACGAGTAGAATCAAGAAGGTTGGAGATGTAGATACCAGGAAAAGGAGAGGAAGACGATGGATGGTTGGATTCAGGAGAGACGAGTAGAACCAAGAAGGTTGTAGATGTAGATACCAGGAGAAGAAGGAGAGGAAGACGATGGATGGATGGTTGGATTCATAGTTAGGAGAGACGAGTAGAACCAAGAAGGATGGAGATGTAGATACCAGGAAAAGGAGAGGAAGACGATGGATGGTTGGATTCAGGAGAGACGAGTAGAACCAAGAAGGTTGGAGATGTAGGTACCAGGAGAAGGAGAGGAAGACGATGGATGGTTGGATTCAGGAGAGACGAGTAGAATCAAGAAGGTTGGAGATGTAGGTACCAGGAGAAGAAGGAGAGGAAGACGATGGATGGTTGGATTCAGGAGAGACGAGTAGAACCAAGAAGGTTGGAGATGTAGATACCAGGAGAAGAAGGAGGAGAGGAAGACGATGGATGGTTGGATTCATAGTGAGGAGAGACGAGTAGAACCAAGAAGGTTGGAGATGTAGATACCAGGAGAAGAAGGAGGAGAGGAAGACGATGGATGGTTGGATTCATAGTGAGGAGAGACGAGTAGAACCAAGAAGGTTGGAGATGTAGATACCAGGAGAAGAAGGAGGAGAGGAAGACGATGGATGGGGTTGATGAACGTAAACATCGAAACAATGCTCCAGTTCTGATGATTGTGTGAAATGAGACGAGGACGCTGCTCCTTACATAAGATTCATTTATAGATGCAGGGCCTACAGCTGCAGAGCTACCGTTGCGTAACACTGGCCTCCATCTTTAACCCGACACAGCTGCTCTGCAGATACGCATATCGCGATATTCTTTCGATATATATCGCGCAGACCTAATTTCAAGACAAGAAGTTCAAGATAAAACGGCTTTATTTGTCAGGAAAGCGAGTTATTGTTGACAAAAACCGAAATCTGTTGCGAAAATAGCAGCGACAATGGAGGAGGCGATGGTTCCAGTGGCAGGGATTGTGTTTCTCTTCGGTGGGTTTGCGTCGATGGCGGCGTCGAGCCTTGAGTGACAATGGGAAGCGCCTTTCGTCTGAATAATCTCCTCCACTCTCCTCGTATCTGCTTCTTCTAAGTCAAGGCCGTGGACTCCTGCAGACCGGAGACGGGTCGCGTCTGCTGAGTCAGCGCCAGGGTTTCCATTTGCGAGGCTGCAAATTGAATCATCTCGTGAAAACACTCGACCCCCGGCTCGTATCCTGATGGTTGTTCCCAGCGTGAGAGGAAGCTCGGACCGGTGCTGTGTCTCAGATCGCATACTTGCGTACTCAAAGTTAGTATATTTAGTGCGTAAGTGCGTCTCAATTCTTAGTATGTAAATGTAGTGCTCCATACACACTAGATTGACACTAAAACACCCACAAAACTGAGTATGGATCGATGGACACTTTCTACACTAAACTACACTTTTCTTTATTTTTCCAAACTTGCAAAATGTGCTGCCAGCAGGTGGCGATAGTGTTCCTACAGCTGGTTGGAATCATCGTTAAATAGAAGTAGAAGAAGAAGCTGTCGCGTCATTTCCTGTTAGTGTGTAGCAGCAGAGTTTGATTTGAGACATACTATCTGTGGAGGATTAGTTACTAGTTAGTATGTACACTATCCTGATGCATACTAACTTCTAGTATACTAAGAGAAGTATGCGATTTGAGACATACTATCTGTGGAGGATTAGTTACTAGTTAGTATGTACACTATCCTGATGCATACTAACTTCTAGTATACTAAGAGAAGTATGCGATTTGAGACATACTATCTGTGGAGGATTAGTTACTAGTTAGTACGTACACTATCCTGATGCATACTAACTTCTAGTATACTAAGAGAAGTATGTGATTTGAGACATACTATCTGTGGAGGATTAGTTACTAGTTAGTACATACACTATCCTGATGATACTAACTTCTAGTATACTAAGAGAAGTATGTGATTTGAGACATACTATCTGTGGAGGATTAGTTACTAGTTAGTACGTACACTATCCTGATGATACTAACTTCTAGTATACTAAGAGAAGTGTGTGATTTGAGACATACTATCTGTGGAGGATTAGTTACTAGTTAGTACGTACACTATCCTGATGCATACTAACTTCTGGTATACTAAGAGTAGTATGTGATTTGAGACATACTATCTGTGGAGGATTAGTTACTAGTTAGTACGTACACTATCCTGATGCATACTAACTTCTAGTATACTAAGAGTAGTATGTGATTTGAGACATACTATCTGTGGAGGATTAGTTACTAGTTAGTACGTACACTATCCTGATGCATACTAACTTCTAGTATACTAAGAGAAGTATGTGATTTGAGACATACTATCTGTGGAGGATTAGTTACTAGTTAGTACGTACACTATCCTGATGCATACTAACTTCTAGTATACTAAGAGAAGTATGTGATTTGAGACATACTATCTGTGGAGGATTAGTTACTAGTTAGTACGTACACTATCCTGATGCATACTAACTTCTAGTATACTAAGAGAAGTATGTGATTTGAGACATACTATCTGTGGAGGATTAGTTACTAGTTAGTACGTACACTATCCTGATGCATACTAACTTCTAGTATACTAAGAGAAGTATGTGATTTGAGACATACTATCTGTGGAGGATTAGTTACTAGTTAGTACGTACACTATCCTGATGCATACTTACTTCTAGTATACTAAGAGAAGTATGTGATTTGAGACATACTATCTGTGGAGGATTAGTTACTAGTTAGTACGTACACTATCCTGATGCATACTAACTTCTAGTATACTAAGAGAAGTATGTGATTTGAGACATACTATCTGTGGAGGATTAGTTACTAGTTAGTACGTACACTATCCTGATGCATACTAACTTCTAGTATACTAAGAGAAGTATGTGATTTGAGACATACTATCTGTGGAGGATTAGTTACTAGTTAGTACGTACACTATCCTGATGCATACTAACTTCTAGTATACTAAGAGAAGTATGCGATTTGAGACATACTATCTGTGGAGGATTAGTTACTAGTTAGTACGTACACTATCCTGATGCATACTAACTTCTAGTATACTAAGAGAAGTATGTGATTTCAGACATACTATCTGTGGAGGATTAGTTACTAGTTAGTACGTACACTATCCTGATGCATACTAACTTCTAGTATACTAAGAGAAGTATGTGATTTGAAACATACTATCTGTGGAGGATTAGTTACTAGTTAGTACGTACACTATCCTGATGCATACTAACTTCTAGTATACTAAGAGAAGTATGTGATTTGAAACATACTATCTGTGGAGGATTAGTTACTAGTTAGTACGTACACTATCCTGATGCATACTAACATCTAGTATACTAAGAGAAGTAGGTGATTTGAGACATACTATCTGTGGAGGATTAGTTACTAGTTAGTACGTACACTATCCTGATGCATACTAACTTCTAGTATACTAAGAGTAGTATGTGATTTGAGACATACTATCTGTCGAGGATTAGTTACTAGTTAGTACGTACACTATCCTGATGCATACTAACTTCTAGTATACTAAGAGAAGTATGCGATTTGAGACATACTATCTGTGGAGGATTAGTTACTAGTTAGTACGTACACTATCCTGATGCATACTAACTTCTAGTATACTAAGACTAGTATGTGATTTGAGACATACTATCTGTGGAGGATTAGTTACTAGTTAGTACGTACACTATCCTGATGATACTAACTTCTAGTATACTAAGAGAAGTATGTGATTTGAGACATACTATCTGTGGAGGATTAGTTACTAGTTAGTATGTACACTATCCTGATGATACTAACTTCTAGTATACTAAGAGTAGTATGTGATTTGAGACATACTATCTGTGGAGAACTAGTTACTAGTTAGTACGTACACTATCCTGATGCATACTAACTTCTAGTATACTAAGAGTAGTATGTGATTTGAGACATACTATCTGTGGAGAACTAGTTACTAGTTAGTACGTACACTATCCTGATGCATACTAACTTCTAGTATACTAAGAGAAGTATGTTTGAGACATACTATCTGTGGAGGATTAGTTACTAGTTAGTACGTACACTATCCTGATGCATACTAACTTCTAGTATACTAAGAAAAGTATGTGATTTGAGACATACTATCTGTGGAGGATTAGTTACTAGTTAGTACGTACACTATCCTGATGCATACTAAATTCTAGTATACTAAGAGAAGTATGTGATTTGAGACATACTATCTGTGGAGGATTAGTTACTAGTTAGTACGTACACTATCCTGATGCATACTAACTTCTAGTTTACTAAGAGTAGTATGTGATTTGAGACATACTATCTGTGGAGAATTAGTTACTAGTTAGTACGTACACTATCCTGATGCATACTAACTTCTAGTATACTAAGAGAAGTATGTGATTTCAGACATACTATCTGTGGAGGATTAGTTACTAGTTAGTACGTACACTATCCTGATGCATACTAACTTCTAGTATACTAAGAGAAGTATGTGATTTGAGACATACTATCTGTGGAGGATTAGTTACTAGTTAGTACGTACACTATCCTGATGCATACTAACTTCTAGTATACTAAGAGAAGTATGTGATTTGAGACATACTATCTGTGGAGGATTAGTTACTAGTTAGTACGTACACTATCCTGATGCATACTAACTTCTAGCATACTAAGAGAAGTATGTGATTTGAGACATACTATCTGTGGAGGATTAGTTACTAGTTAGTACGTACACTATCCTGATGCATACTAACTTCTAGTATACTAAGAGAAGTATGTGATTTGAGACATACTATCTGTGGAGAATTAGTTACTAGTTAGTACGTACACTATCCTGATGCATACTAACTTCTAGTATACTAAGAGTAGTATGTGATTTGAGACATACTATCTGTGGAGGATTAGTTACTAGTTAGTACGTACACTATCCTGATGCATACTAACTTCTAGTATACTAAGAGAAGTATGTGATTTGAGACATACTATCTGTGGAGAATTAGTTACTAGTTAGTACGTACACTATCCTGATGCATACTAACTTCTAGTATACTAAGAGAAGTATGTGATTTGAGACATACTATCTGTGGAGGATTAGTTACTAGTTAGTACGTACACTATCCTGATGCATACTAACTTCTAGTTTACTAAGAGTAGTATGTGATTTGAGACATACTATCTGTGGAGAATTAGTTACTAGTTAGTACGTACACTATCCTGATGCATACTAACTTCTAGTATACTAAGAGAAGTATGTGATTTCAGACATACTATCTGTGGAGGATTAGTTACTAGTTAGTACGTACACTATCCTGATGCATACTAACTTCTAGTATACTAAGAGTAGTATGTGATTTGAGACAGGTTACAAGACATTGTATTATTAGACTCTCCCGGGGAGATTCCATGAGGTCTCAACACACGGGTGTTTACGGCGTCTCTGACACAAGCAGGGTCGCGGTGGGGGGTCGCTATGATGCAACCGTTCTAGGGTCACATGACGCCCGCAGCCGAACTTCTTGGCCCCCCTGCAAACGTTCTGGTCCTTGGGATGGAATAAGGCCTCCAGGACGGTGACCGGCCACTTCCTGCTTCAGTGACGCACGACTGTTTCTCACAGAGTTGATGCTATTTCCAGACAGAGGCTCGTGTACAACGGTGTGTATACAGGATATTTAGAGTGTGTTGTATGTAAGAAAGTAAGTAATTTAAATAAATACTCAATAAAATAAATACTTTAAAGGTCAAGATAATACTGAGAACAACACAAGAGTCTCAGGGAATCAAGGAAAAGCTCAAATAAAAGTGTCTTGAGATGTTTCTTGAAGGAGTCAGTAGATCATCAAACACAGATGTTTCTTGAAGGAGTCAGTAGTTCATCAAACACAGATGTTTCTTGAAGGAGTCAGTAGATCATCAAACACAGATGTTTCTTGAAGGAGTCAGTAGATCATCAAACACACATGTTTCTTGAAGGAGTCAGTAGATCATCAAACACAGATGTTTCTTGAAGGAGTCAGTAGATCATCAAACACGGATGTTTCTTAAAGGAGTCAGTAGATCATCAAACACAGATGTTTCTTGAAGGAGTCAGTAGATCATCAAACACAGATGTTTCTTGAAGGAGTCAGTAGATCATCAAACACAGATGTTTCTTGAAGGAGTCAGTAGTTCATCAAACACAGATGTTTCTTGAAGGAGTCAGTAGATCATCAAACACAGATGTTTCTTGAAGGAGTCAGTAGATCATCAAACACAGATGTTCTTGAAGGAGTCAGTAGATCATCAAACACAGATGTTTCTTGAAGGAGTCAGTAGATCATCAAACACAGATGTTTCTTGAAGGAGTCAGTAGATCATCAAACACAGATGTTTCTTGAAGGAGTCAGTAGATCATCAAACACAGATGTTTCTTGAAGGAGTCAGTAGATCATCAAACACAGATGTTTCTTGAAGGAGTCAGTAGATCATCAAACACAGATGTTTCTTGAAGGAGTCAGTAGATCATCAAACACAGATGTTTCTTGAAGGAGTCAGTAGATCATCAAACACAGATGTTTCTTGAAGGAGTCAGTAGATCATCAAACACAGATGTTTCTTGAAGGAGTCAGTAGATCATCAAACACAGATGTTTCTTGAAGGAGTCAGTAGATCATCAAACATAGATGTTTCTTAAAGGAGTCAGTAGATCATCAAACACATATGTTTCTTGAAGGAGTCAGTAGATCATCAAACACAGATGTTTCTTAAAGGAGTCAGTAGATCATCAAACACATATGTTTCTTAAAGGAGTCAGTAGATCATCAAACACACATGTTTCTTGAAGGAGTCAGTAGATCATCAAACACAGATGTTTCTTGAAGGAGTCAGTAGATCATCAAACACGGATGTTTCTTAAAGGAGTCAGTAGATCATCAAACACAGATGTTTCTTGAAGGAGTCAGTAGATCATCAAACACAGATGTTTCTTGAAGGAGTCAGTAGATCATCAAACACAGATGTTTCTTGAAGGAGTCAGTAGTTCATCAAACACAGATGTTTCTTGAAGGAGTCAGTAGATCATCAAACACAGATGTTTCTTGAAGGAGTCAGTAGATCATCAAACACAGATGTTCTTGAAGGAGTCAGTAGATCATCAAACACAGATGTTTCTTGAAGGAGTCAGTAGATCATCAAACACAGATGTTTCTTGAAGGAGTCAGTAGATCATCAAACACAGATGTTTCTTGAAGGAGTCAGTAGATCATCAAACACAGATGTTTCTTGAAGGAGTCAGTAGATCATCAAACACAGATGTTTCTTGAAGGAGTCAGTAGATCATCAAACACAGATGTTTCTTGAAGGAGTCAGTAGATCATCAAACACAGATGTTTCTTGAAGGAGTCAGTAGATCATCAAACACAGATGTTTCTTGAAGGAGTCAGTAGATCATCAAACACAGATGTTTCTTGAAGGAGTCAGTAGATCATCAAACACAGATGTTTCTTGAAGGAGTCAGTAGATCATCAAACATAGATGTTTCTTAAAGGAGTCAGTAGATCATCAAACACATATGTTTCTTGAAGGAGTCAGTAGATCATCAAACACAGATGTTTCTTAAAGGAGTCAGTAGATCATCAAACACATATGTTTCTTAAAGGAGTCAGTAGATCATCAAACACATATGTTTCTTAAAGGAGTCAGTAGATCATCAAACACATATGTTTCTTGAAGGAGTCAGTAGATCATCAAACACATATGTTTCTTGAAGGAGTCAGTAGATCATCAAACACAGATGTTTCTTGAAGGAGTCAGTAGATCATCAAACACAGATGTTTCTTGAAGGAGTCAGTAGATCATCAAACACAGAGATGTTTCTTGAAGGAGTCAGTAGATCATCAAACACAGATGTTTCTTGAAGGAGTCAGTAGATCATCAAACACAGATGTTTCTTGAAGGAGTCAGTAGATCATCAAACACAGAGATGTTTCTTGAAGGAGTCAGTAGATCATCAAACACAGATGTTTCTTAAAGGAGTCAGTAGATCATCAAACACATATGTTTCTTAAAGGAGTCAGTAGATCATCAAACACATATGTTTCTTAAAGGAGTCAGTAGATCATCAAACACATATGTTTCTTGAAGGAGTCAGTAGATCATCAAACACATATGTTTCTTGAAGGAGTCAGTAGATCATCAAACACAGATGTTTCTTGAAGGAGTCAGTAGATCATCAAACACAGATGTTTCTTGAAGGAGTCAGTAGATCATCAAACACAGAGATGTTTCTTGAAGGAGTCAGTAGATCATCAAACACAGAGATGGTTCCAAAGCTTAGGAGCAACAGTCTGGAAGGATTTCTCTCCTCTGGTCCTGAAGTTCAGGAACCATCAGTAGATTCTGATCCACAGACCTCAGAGCCCGAGCTGGGGTGTAAGTCTGGATCAGATCACTGATGGAAGGTCTGACCATGAATAGATCTGAAAGTAAGAACCAGAAAATGATCCTGAAAGAAACTCGCAGCCAGTGAAGAGTTTGAAGGAGAAATGTGAGTTCTTCTACTAGAGCAGCCAGTGAAGAGTTTGAAGGAGAAATGTGAGTTCTTCTACTAGAGCAGCCAGTGAAGAGTTTGAAGGAGAAATGTGAGTCAGTAGATCATCAAACACAGATGTTTCTTGAAGGAGTCAGTAGATCATCAAACATAGATGTTTCTTAAAGGAGTCAGTAGATCATCAAACACATATGTTTCTTGAAGGAGTCAGTAGATCATCAAACACAGATGTTTCTTAAAGGAGTCAGTAGATCATCAAACACGTATGTTTCTTAAAGGAGTCAGTAGATCATCAAACACACATGTTTCTTGAAGGAGTCAGTAGATCATCAAACACAGATGTTTCTTGAAGGAGTCAGTAGATCATCAAACATGGATGTTTCTTAAAGGAGTCAGTAGATCATCAAACACAGATGTTTCTTGAAGGAGTCAGTAGATCATCAAACACAGATGTTTCTTGAAGGAGTCAGTAGATCATCAAACACAGATGTTTCTTGAAGGAGTCAGTAGTTCATCAAACACAGATGTTTCTTGAAGGAGTCAGTAGATCATCAAACACAGATGTTTCTTGAAGGAGTCAGTAGATCATCAAACACAGATGTTCTTGAAGGAGTCAGTAGATCATCAAACACAGATGTTTCTTGAAGGAGTCAGTAGATCATCAAACACAGATGTTTCTTGAAGGAGTCAGTAGATCATCAAACACAGATGTTTCTTGAAGGAGTCAGTAGATCATCAAACACAGATGTTTCTTGAAGGAGTCAGTAGATCATCAAACACAGATGTTTCTTGAAGGAGTCAGTAGATCATCAAACACAGATGTTTCTGGAAGGATTTCTCTCCTCTGGTCCTGAAGTTCAGGAACCATCAGTAGATTCTGATCCACAGACCTCAGAGCCCGAGCTGGGGTGTAAGTCTGGATCAGATCACTGATGGAAGGTCTGACCATGAATAGATCTGAAAGTAAGAACCAGAAAATGATCCTGAAAGAAACTCGCAGCCAGTGAAGAGTTTGAAGGAGAAATGTGAGTTCTTCTACTAGAGCAGCCAGTGAAGAGTTTGAAGGAGAAATGTGAGTTCTTCTACTAGAGCAGCCAGTGAAGAGTTTGAAGGAGAAATGTGAGTTCTTCTACTAGAGCAGCCAGTGAAGAGTTTGAAGGAGAAATGTGAGTTCTTCTACTAGAGCAGCCAGTGAAGAGTTTGAAGGAGAAATGTGAGTTCTTCTACTAGAGCGGCCAGTGAAGAGTTTGAAGGAGAAATGTGAGTTCTTCTACTAGAGCAGCCAGTGAAGAGTTTGAAGGAGAAATGTGAGTTCTTCTACTAGAGCAGCCAGTGAAGAGTTTGAAGGAGAAATGTGAGTTCTTCTACTAGAGCAGCCAGTGAAGAGTTTGAAGGAGAAATGTGAGTTCTTCTACTAGAGCAGCCAGTGAAGAGTTTGAAGGAGAAATGTGAGTTCTTCTACTAGATCAGCCAGTGAAGAGTTTGAAGGAGAAATGTGAGTTCTTCTACTAGAGCAGCCAGTGAAGAGTTTGAAGGAGAAATGTGAGTTCTTCTACTAGAGCAGCCAGTGAAGAGTTTGAAGGAGAAATGTGAGTTCTTCTACTAGATCAGCCAGTGAAGAGTTTGAAGGAGAAATGTGAGTTCTTCTACTAGAGCAGCCAGTGAAGAGTTTGAAGGAGAAATGTGAGTTCTTCTACTAGAGCAGCCAGTGAAGAGTTTGAAGGAGAAATGTGAGTTCTTCTACTAGAGCAGCCAGTGAAGAGTTTGAAGGAGAAATGTGAGTTCTTCTACTAGAGCAGCCAGTGAAGAGTTTGAAGGAGAAATGTGAGTTCTTCTACTAGAGCGGCCAGTGAAGAGTTTGAAGGAGAAATGTGAGTTCTTCTACTAGAGCAGCCAGTGAAGAGTTTGAAGGAGAAATGTGAGTTCTTCTACTAGAGCAGCCAGTGAAGAGTTTGAAGGAGAAATGTGAGTTCTTCTACTAGAGCAGCCAGTGAAGAGTTTGAAGGAGAAATGTGAGTTCTTCTACTAGAGCGGCTAAGAATTCTGGCTGCAGAGTTTAGTATGAACTGCAGGCGAGACACATCCTTCTGGTTTAGACATGGAAAAAAACTGTTACAATAGTGTAAACGACACAAACACATGGATTATAAGCTCCAGATCCCACGCCTTCCCATCTCTCCGTGTAGACCACCTCAGAACAAGATGTCGGTGTCGACAGCTAAGACTTAAAGATCTGTGTGGGAACGACAGGAGGAGAAGAATTTGAGGGATTTGTGGACGAGAAATGAGTGTATTATGTTGTGTTTTAGGTTTTAAAACTGAACGACATTGAGAGATATTTTGAGTCCAGAATCATCCCGACCCACCAGTGACTCTGAAGGAGGTCCTGCACGACTGCTCCGTGGTTCTCCTGCTCGCTCCCTCGACCACATCCATCAACCGCTGCCAACCTCGGGCCCTGGTTCCGAACAGCTTTAATCTGTTTGAACAGAGTAATTGACCTTATCAGGGCTGTGGGTCCGTGTGAGACTCGGCTGGTTAGTTTCCACCGTCGAATCCAACCGTGACGGAGGTTTCAATCTCAGATCTTCATTAGATGCCGAGTATCTTTAGTCGTCGAGGAGTTCATTGATGGTTCCGTCGTGACGCGTCATCATCTCTAATGATATTTTCGAGTTGGAAAGGCAGTTCTGGGAAGAAACGATACGTAACATTTTGATATTATTTACATTTTCTTTTAATATAATCAAGGTTTTGACAGTCGTGATTAGAGTCTGTTGATTTACAAGAATCAGGAGATACAATACTTCAATACGATATATATAGTGATACTGTAGTAACACGTATATATGTGTAGTATTGTCCAGTACTTGACTCTGGTGTTGTGATAGTGTAGTAACATGTATATATGTGTAGTATTGTCCAGTAATTGACTCTGGTGTTGTGATAGTGTAGTAACAAGTATATTTGTGTAGTATTGTCCAGTACTTGACTCTGGTGTTGTGATAGTGTAGTAACAAGTATATTTGTGTAGTATTGTCCAGTACTTGACTCTGGTGTTGTGATACTTTAGGAACGAGGATATATGTGTAGTATTGTCCAGTACTTGACTCTGGTGTTGTGATAGTGTAGTAACAAGTATATTTGTGTAGTATTGTCCAGTACTTGACTCTGGTGTTGTGATACTTTAGGAACGAGGATATATGTGTAGTATTGTCCAGTACTTGACTCTGGTGTTGTGATAGTGTAGTAACACGTATATATGTGTTGTATTGTCCAGTACTTGACTCTAGTGTTGTGATAGTGTAGTAACAAGGATATATGTGTACTATTGCCCAGTACTTGACTCTGGTGTTGTGATAGTGTAGTAACATGTATATATGTGTAGTATTGTCCAGTACTTGACTCTTATATATATATATATATAAGTATATATGTGTAGTATTGTCCAGTACTTGACTCTGGTGTTGTGATAGTGTAGTAACAAGTATATTTGTGTAGTATTGTCCAGTACTTGACTCTGGTGTTGTGATAGTGTAGTAACAAGTATATATGTGTAGTATTGTCCAGTACTTGACTCTGGTGTTGTGATAGTGTAGTAACAAGTATATATGTGTAGTATTGTCCAGTACTTGACTCTGGTGTTGTGATAGTGTAGTAACAAGTATATGTGTGTAGTATTGTCCAGTACTTGACTCTGGTGTTGTGATAGTGTAGTAACAAGTATATGTGTGTAGTATTGTCCAGTACTTGACTCTGGTGTTGTGATAGTGTAGTAACAAGTATATTTGTGTAGTATTGTCCAGTACTTGACTCTGGTGTTGTGATAGTGTAGTAACAAGTATATTTGTGTAGTATTGTCCAGTACTTGACTCTGGTGTTGTGATACTTTAGGAACGAGGATATATGTGTAGTATTGTCCAGTACTTGACTCTGGTGTTGTGATAGTGTAGTAACACGTATATATGTGTTGTATTGTCCAGTACTTGACTCTAGTGTTGTGATAGTGTAGTAACAAGGATATATGTGTACTATTGCCCAGTACTTGACTCTGGTGTTGTGATAGTGTAGTAACATGTATATGTGTGTAGTATTGTCCAGTACTTGACTCTGGTGTTGTGATAGTGTAGTAACAAGTATATTTGTGTAGTATTGTCCAGTACTTGACTCTGGTGTTGTGATAGTGTAGTAACAAGTATATATGTGTAGTATTGTCCAGTACTTGACTCTGGTGTTGTGATAGTGTAGTAACAAGTATATATGTGTAGTATTGTCCAGTACTTGACTCTGGTGTTGTGATAGTGTAGTAACACGTATATATGTGTAGTATTGTCCAGTACTTGACTCTGGTGTTGTGATAGTGTAGTAACAAGTATATGTGTGTAGTATTGTCCAGTACTTGACTCTGGTGTTGTGATGGTGCAGTAACAAGTATATATGTGTAGTATTGTCCAGTACTTGACTCTGGTGTTGTGATAGTGTAGTAACAAGTATATATGTGTAGTATTGTCTAGTACTTGACTCTGGTGTTGTGATAGTGCAGTAACAAGTATATATGTGTAGTATTGTCCAATACTTGACTCTGGTGTTGTGATAGTGTAGTAACAAGTATATATGTGTAGTATTGTCCAGTACTTGACTCTGGTGTTGTGATAGTGTAGTAACAAGTATATATGTGTAGTATTGTCCAGTACTTGACTCTGGTGTTGTGATAGTGTAGTAACAAGTATATATGTGTAGTATGATCCAGTACTTGACTCTGGTGTTGTGATAGTGTAGTAACAAGTATATATGTGTAGTATTGTCCAGCACTTGACTCTGGTGTTGTGATAGTGTAGTAACAAGTATATATGTGTAGTATGATCCAGTACTTGACTCTGGTGTTGTGATAGTGTAGTAACAAGTATATATGTGTAGTATTGTCCAGTACTTGACTCTGGTGTTGTGATAGTGTAGTAACAAGTATATATGTGTAGTATTGTCCAGTACTTGACTCTGGTGTTGTGATAGTGTAGTAACAAGTATATATGTGTAGTATTGTCCAGTACTTGACTCTGGTGTCTAACAAAAAACGTGATCTGAAAGATACAAACAAAACCAACAAACAAATTAAATAAATAATAAATAATAATATTAAATATCGATGCAGTAAAATATATTGTCGTTTCCATATACTGATATGAATAATGTCTATAATCTGTGAGAGTTTCAGTGTCAGACACAGTGTTTTCATATAACAAGAGACTTTTTAAAGTGATCTAAAAAAGATAAAACCCCCAAAAAATCACATTAAGAATCTTTCCCTCGTTTATAAACAAACGTAGAAAAGCTGTGATTTTGAGTTACTGCTCAAAACTGTGAAACCTTCTGTTATGAGCTTTCATTTAAGAGTTTGAATCACAGATATTTGCTTTTTATTCAAGTCTTTAAGTAAAAATTTGACCCTTGGCGAAGGTATGACCTGCCTCAGTGTTTTTCTTGTTCTTTTATGTTGAAGTAAAAAACATTCTTTACGTTTTTTAAGGTATTATTGTACGTGTTCAACCAGTCAGATCCATTTCAGATGAAAGTATAACCAGTGAAACAGAAGAAAAAACTAAATTAAATGTCAAAAAATACTCTATTAAAAATACTGTGCTAAACCTGACCTAATTTTATTTATCTGAGTTCGGAAATTCACAATTCAAGCGGAAGATTTACAGATGAACACGTTTAAAAAAAATAAAAAGCAAGAATACAAAGTTTTGCTAACTTTGGGAATGTACATCAGAATCAGAATCCTTTATTTGTCCCGCGAGGGGAAATTCGGTTCAACAACAGCCAGAGCAATATACCAAGAAAATAAAACACCCAGAAATAAAAAATAATAAAAAAGAAAGAAAATCTAAATAGAATAGAAAATAAATCTGCACTATATTATATATTCACAATCATATTTACATAAATAACAAGAAAGGTGCAGTTAAATATTTATCTTGGTCTGATGGCAGCAGGGAGGAAGGACCTGCGGTACCTCTCCCTCACACACCTGGGATGGAGCATCCTATCACTGATGGAGCTCCTCAATGCCCTCAGTGTGTGCTGGAGAGGGTGAGATAAGTTCCTCCTCATGGAGCCCAGCTTGCTCCGTATCCTCCTCCCAGACACTTCCTCCACAGGATCCAGGGGGCGCCCTAGGACGTAACCGGCCTTCTTAATAAGGCTGTCCAGTTTAGCCCTATCCTTTGCTGTCATGCTGCTCCCCCAGCAGACCACACCGTTGAAGATGGCAGAGTCAGGTATCAGACCAAACGGCCTCAGAAAAACCTCCGTCAGACCAAACGGCATCAGACGAACCTCCGTCAGATCGAACTTTGTCAACCTTCAAAATAAAAGTCCCCAGACAAAACTACATCAGATAGCGCCTGGAAAAAATAAGCGAACCATTTTATTGCAAATTGAACCGGAAGTGCATGTGATAACGACGTGCTATTAGACAAATCGACATCAGATAGCATCTGGGAAAAAAATCACCGGACCATTTTTTTTTCGAATAAAACCGGAAATACATGCCATCGGATTTTGTAGTATCGTTATCACATGAATTTTGGTTTTCATTCGAAATAAAATGATGCGTTTATTTTTTGTTTCTATATGCTATCCGATGTCCTTTTGGCTGATATCACATCGTTATCGTATGCATTTCCGGTTTCATTCGCAATAAAACGGTAGTTATCTTTTTCCCCAGATGCTATCTGATGTCGTTTTGTCTAATAATCACGTCGTTATCACATGCATTTCCTGTTTTATTTGAAATAAAAAGGAGCAATTGTTGTTTGTTTCTGATGTAGTTTTGTCTGGGGACTTTTATTTTGAAGGTTGACAAAGCTCGATCTCCTGCGCCTCAGCTGCGGTAACGTCGCCCGACACGTCCTGTAATCCTTGTGTGCGAGTGTGTAATTCAGAGTGACACGTTCTCCTCTGAGACGTCTGCAGCAGCAGATGTTCACCTGAAGGTCTACCTTCTTGACTCAGGAGCAGCTCAGTGATGAAGGTGCGACACCGTGTTCTATGAGCGTGTATAACCGAAGTAAAAATGTATAAAACTAGAACATGTGCATTTCCAGAAGAAAATGCAGTGTGAATGCTGCTGCTGCTGAATCTGTAAACATCCCATAATATAACTGTGTCTATTGAATTGCTGGATCTGTTTTTCCTTCATCAACTATAGTCTTACTTCAACTGTAAAGTGTCTTGAGATAACTTTGTTATGATAAGACACTTGAAATAAAATTGAATTGAAATTGAATTGTCTAGTAGAATTGGACATCCCATAATAGAACTGTATCTTGTAGAATTGGACATCCCATAATAGAACTGTATCTCCTAGAATTGGACATCCCATAATAGAACTGTATCTTCTAGAATTGGATATCCCAAAATAGAATTGTATCTTCTAGAATTGGACATCCCATAATAGAACTGTATCTTCTAGAATTGGACATCCCATAATAGAACTGTATTTTCTATCATTGGACATCCCATAATAGAACTGTATCTTCTAGAATTGGACATCCCATAATAGAACTGTATCTTCTAGAATTGGACATCCCATAATAGAAGTGTATCTTCTAGAATTGGACATCCCATAATAGAAGTGTATCTTCTAGAATTGGACATTCCGTAATAGAACTGTATTTTCTATCATTGGACATCCCATAATAGAACTGTATCTTGTAGAATTGGACATCCCATAATAGAACTGTATCTTGTAGAATTGGACATCCCATAATAGAACTGTATCTTCTAGAATTGGACATCCCATAATAGAACTGTATCTTCTAGAATTGGACATCCCATAATATAACTGTATTTTCTATCATTGGACATCCCATAATAGAACTGTATCTTCTAGAATTGGACATCCCATAATAGAACTGTATCTTCTAGAATTGGACATCCCATAATAGAAGTGTATCTTCTAGAATTGGACATCCCATAATAGAAGTGTATCTTCTAGAATTGGACATTCCGTAATAGAACTGTATTTTCTATCATTGGACATCCCATAATAGAACTGTATCTTGTAGAATTGGACATCCCATAATAGAACTGTATCTTGTAGAATTGGACATCCCATAATAGAACTGTATCTCCTAGAATTGGACATCCCATAATAGAACTGTATCTTCTAGAATTGGACATCCCATAATAGAACTGTATCTTCTAGAATTGGACATCCCAAAATAGAATTGTATCTTCTAGAATTGGACATCCCATAATAGAACTGTATCTTCTAGAATTGGACATCCCATAATAGAACTGTATTTTCTATCATTGGACATCCCATAATAGAACTGTATCTTCTAGAATTGGACATCCCATAATAGAACTGTATCTTGTAGAATTGGACATCCCATAATATAACTGTATCTTCTAGAATTGGACATCCCATAATAGAACTGTATCTTCTAGAATTGGACATCCCATAATAGAACTGTATCTTCTAGAATTGGACATCCCATAATAAAACTGTATCTTCTAGAATTGGACATCCCATAATAGAACTGTATTTTCTATCATTGGACATCCCATAATAGAACTGTATCTTCTAGAATTGGACATCCCATAATAGAACTGTATCTTCTAGAATTGGACATCCCATAATAGAACTGTATCTTGTAGAATTGGACATCCCATAATAGAACTGTATCTTCTAGAATTGGACATCCCATAATAGAACTGTATCTTCTAGAATTGGACATCCCATAATAGAACTGTATCTTCTAGAATTGGACATCCCATAATAGAAGTGTATCTTCTAGAATTGGACATCCCATAATAGAAGTGTATATTCTAGAATTGGACATCCCATAATAGAACTGTATTTTCTATCATTGGACATCCCATAATAGAACTGTATCTTCTAGAATTGGACATCCCATAATAGAAGTGTATCTTCTAGAATTGGACATCCCATAATAGAAGTGTATCTTCTAGAATTGGACATCCCATAATAGAAGTGTATCTTCTAGAATTGGACATTCCGTAATAGAACTGTATTTTCTATCATTGGACATCCCATAATAGAACTGTATCTTGTAGAATTGGACATCCCATAATAGAACTGTATCTTGTAGAATTGGACATCCCATAATAGAACTGTATCTTCTAGAATTGGACATCCCATAATAGAACTGTATCTTCTAGAATTGGACATCCCATAATAGAACTGTATTTTCTATCATTGGACATCCCATAATAGAACTGTATCTTCTAGAATTGGACATCCCATAATAGAACTGTATCTTCTAGAATTGGACATCCCATAATAGAAGTGTATCTTCTAGAATTGGACATCCCATAATAGAAGTGTATCTTCTAGAATTGGACATTCCGTAATAGAACTGTATTTTCTATCATTGGACATCCCATAATAGAACTGTATCTTGTAGAATTGGACATCCCATAATAGAACTGTATCTTGTAGAATTGGACATCCCATAATAGAACTGTATCTCCTAGAATTGGACATCCCATAATAGAACTGTATCTTCTAGAATTGGACATCCCATAATAGAACTGTATCTTCTAGAATTGGACATCCCAAAATAGAATTGTATCTTCTAGAATTGGACATCCCATAATAGAACTGTATCTTCTAGAATTGGACATCCCATAATAGAACTGTATTTTCTATCATTGGACATCCCATAATAGAACTGTATCTTGTAGAATTGGACATCCCATAATAGAACTGTATCTTGTAGAATTGGACATCCCATAATAGAACTGTATCTTCTAGAATTGGACATCCCATAATAGAACTGTATCTTCTAGAATTGGACATCCCATAATAGAACTGTATCTTCTAGAATTGGACATCCCATAATAAAACTGTATCTTCTAGAATTGGACATCCCATAATAGAACTGTATTTTCTATCATTGGACATCCCATAATAGAACTGTATCTTCTAGAATTGGACATCCCATAATAGAACTGTATCTTCTAGAATTGGACATCCCATAATAGAACTGTATCTTGTAGAATTGGACATCCCATAATAGAACTGTATCTTCTAGAATTGGACATCCCATAATAGAACTGTATCTTCTAGAATTGGACATCCCATAATAGAACTGTATCTTCTAGAATTGGACATCCCATAATAGAACTGTATCTTCTAGAATTGGACATCCCATAATAGAACTGTATCTTCTAGAATTGGACATCCCATAATAGAACTGTATCTTGTAGAATTGGACATCCCATAATAGAACTGTATCTTCTAGAATTGGACATCCCATAATAGAACTGTATCTTCTAGAATTGGACATCCCATAATAGAACTGTATCTTGTAGAATTGGACATCCCATAATAGAACTGTATCTTCTAGAATTGGACATCCCATAATAGAACTGTATCTTCTAGAATTGGACATCCCATAATAGAACTGTATCTTGTAGAATTGGACATCCCATAATAGAACTGTATCTTGTAGAATTGGACATCCCATAATAGAACTGTATCTTGTAGAATTGGACATCCCATAATAGAACTGTATTTTCTATAATTGGACATCCCATAATAGAACTGTATCTTCTAGAATTGGACATCCCATAATAGAACTGTATCTTCTAGAATTGGACATCCCATAATAGAACTGTATCTTCTAGAATTGGACATCCCATAATAGAACTGTATCTTCTAGAATTGGACATCCCATAATAGAACTGTATCTTCTAGAATTGGACATCCCATAATAGAACTGTATCTTCTATCATTGGACATCCCATAATAGAACTGTATCTTCTATCATTGGACATCCCATAATAGAACTGTATCTTGTAGAATTGGACATCCCATAATAGAACTGTATCTTCTAGAATTGGACATCCCATAATAGAACTGTATCTTCTAGAATTGGACATCCCATAATAGAACTGTATCTTCTAGAATTGGACATCCCATAATAGAACTGTATCTTCTAGAATTGGACATCCCATAATAGAACTGTATCTTCTAGAATTGGACATCCCATAATAGAACTGTATCTTCTAGAATTGGACATCCCATAATAGAACTGTATCTTGTAGAATTGGACATCCCATAATAGAACTGTATCTTGTAGAACTGGACATCCCATAATAGAACTGTATCTTCTAGAATTGGACATCCCATAATAGAACTGTATCTTCTATCATTGGACATCCCATAATAGAACTGTATCTTCTATCATTGGACATCCCATAATAGAACTGTATCTTGTAGAATTGGACATCCCATAATAGAACTGTATCTTCTAGAATTGGACATCCCATAATAGAACTGTATCTTCTAGAATTGGACATCCCATAATAGAACTGTATCTTCTAGAATTGGACATCCCATAATAGAACTGTATCTTCTAGAATTGGACATCCCATAATAGAACTGTATCTTCTAGAATTGGACATCCCATAATAGAACTGTATCTTGTAGAATTGGACATCCCATAATAGAACTGTATCTTGTAGAACTGGACATCCCATAATAGAACTGTATCTTGTAGAATTGGACATCCCATAATAGAACTGTATTTTCTAGAATTGGACATCCCATAATAGAACTGTATCTTCTAGAATTGGACATCCCATAATAGAACTGTATCTTCTAGAATTGGACATCCCATAATAGAACTGTATCTTCTAGAATTGGACATCCCATAATAGAACTGTATCTTCTAGAATTGGACATCCCATAATAGAACTGTATCTTCTAGAATTGGACATCCCATAATAGAACTGTATCTTCTAGAATTGGACATCCCATAATAGAACTGTATCTTCTAGAATTGGACATCCCATAATAGAACTGTATCTTCTATCATTGGACATCCCATAATAGAACTGTATCTTCTATCATTGGACATCCCATAATAGAACTGTATCTTCTATCATTGGACATCCCATAATAGAACTGTATCTTCTAGAATTGGACATCCCATAATAGAACTGTATCTTCTAGAATTGGACATCCCATAATAGAACTGTATCTTCTAGAATTGGACATCCCATAATAGAACTGTATCTTGTAGAATTGGACATCCCATAATAGAACTGTATCTTGTAGAATTGGACATCCCATAATAGAACTGTATTTTCTAGAATTGGACATCCCATAATAGAACTGTATCTTGTAGAATTGGACATCCCATAATAGAACTGTATCTTGTAGAATTGGACATCCCATAATAGAACTGTATCTTGTAGAATTGGACATCCCATAATAGAACTGTATCTTCTAGAATTGGACATCCCATAATAGAACTGTATCTTCTAGAATTGGACATCCCATAATAGAACTGTATCTTCTAGAATTGGACATCCCATAATAGAACTGTATCTTCTAGAATTGGACATCCCATAATAGAACTGTATCTTCTAGAATTGGACATCCTATAATAGAACTGTATCTTCTATCATTGGACATCCCATAATAGAACTGTATCTTCTATCATTGGACATCACATAAAAGTAAAAGTGAAAGTAGTAGTGGAATAAGTAGTAAAATTAGAAGTAGTAGTAAAAGTAGAATTAGTGGTAAAAGAAGACGTAGTATTAGTAGTAAAAGTGAATTATTAGTAAAAGTAGAAGTAGTAGTAGTAGTATTAGTAGTAAAAGTAGAATTAGTAGTAAAAGTAGTAGCATTACTAGTAAATGTAGAAGTAGTAGTAGTATTGGTAGTAAACATAAATTAGTTGTAAATGTAGAAGTAGTAGTAGTATTAGTAGTTAAAGTAGTAGTATTAGTAGTAAAAGTAGAATTAGTAGTTAAAGTAGTAGTATTACTAGTAAATGTAGAAGTAGTAGTATTATTGGTAGTAAACATAAATTAGTAGTAAATGTAGAAGTAGTAGTAGTATTAGTAGTAAATGTAGAATTAGTAGTAAAAGTAGAAGTAGTATTAGTAGTAAAAGTAGAATTAGTAGTAAAAGTAGAATTAGTAGTAAAAGTAGTAGTATTAATAGTAAATGTAGAATTAGTAGTAGTATTGGTAGTAAACATAAATTAGTTGTAAATGTAGAAGTTGTATTAGTAGAATTAGTAGTAAAAGTGGAATTAGTATTAGAAGAAAAAGTAGAATTAGTAGTAAAAGTAGTAGTATTACTAGTAAATGTAAAATTAGTAGTAGTATTGGTAGTAAACATAAATTAGTAGTAAATATAGTAGAAGTATTAGTAGTAAACATAGAATTAGTAGTAAAAGTAGAAGTAGTAGTAGTAGTAGTATTGGTAGTAAATATAGAAGTAGTAGAAGTATAATTAGTAAAAGTAGTAGTATTAATACCACTGGAACAATTCAAACACAAAAGTGTTTTTAATTATAAATGAAGTTTTTAGGTTTGAGTAGATAAAGCGAGTTGAAGAGTTTGATCATTCAAGTGAATGGAGAATAAACGGCCAGAAAAAGAGGAATAAAAGAAAGAGTTGAAGAGATAAAAGAAAGAGAGAATATAGTCCGCATGATAAAAGTTTGAAAGGTTTAAAATCGGATAAAATTTGTGGGAGAAGAAGCGACACAAAGTTTGGACAGAAGAAGTAAAATAATAATAAGATGTGAAGAGAAGCAGGATCTCAATAGTGTTAATACTAACCAGCATTCACACAATAAAGAATAAAATCAGTCACGTTTTCACTTGTAAAATGAGTGTAAGAAAATATCCATACAGTTACTTTATTTATTGACATTTTTCACAAAAGTATTTGTGTCAAAGTTCTTCTATGGTTTACGCTTCAATAAATTGTGTTAAAAATACAAAGAATTCAATTCCAATCATTAAATCCTGTGATGACTGAGGACGAGAGGATACAATCCACTGCAGTAGCTTTTAAAGCTGTTAGTGTCACACGTCTGTACTTCCTGTGTGCGTTATTGTCGTTATTCTTTTGGCTTCACAACTGTGATTGGCTGGAATGGCGGTTACCATTACAATACTCCTTCAGCCATAAAGTACTGCAATATATGGTATCGTTACCCCTGTGTCGTGATACTTAATATACTGTATGTTTGAAATACATGAAATATTTTCCTTTTAATAAAAGACTAATAAACGACCATTTACGTAGTATTGTTTCAGTTCGTCTTTAGACGAGTATTTCTGGACCATCAGGTGGTTCTTAACACGTACTGTCCACATGAACGAGTCCACGGGCATCTATGTATAACAGAGGAGCTTTCTTTATCATGTCTGTTTGTTTACCAGCCTGTCGGAGCGCGATGGACACTCAGTGTTTGTTGACCAGTCATTAAAACACAAACAAGACTCTGTTCTGACGGAAGAATCCGCTCCCTCCTCCTTTCTGTCTGTGAGAGTCCAGTGTTGTGTCTCAAATCGCATACTTGTGTACTCAAAGTGAGTATGTTTAGTGCGTAAGTGCGTCTCAATTCTTAGTATGTAAATGTAGTGCTCCATACACACTAGATTGACACTAAAACGCCCACAAAACTGAGTATGGATCGATGGACACTTTCTACCCTGAACGACTCCATCTTAGTGACGTTGTAAACAGAAGTTACGATATATATATATATATATATTCATATATATATATTCATATACGTACAGGTGTATTTTGACCAACAGTACGAGGATGACACGTTATCGTTAAATAGTAGTAGAAGAGTGTCGCGTCATTTCCTGTTAGTGTGTAGCAGCAGAGTTTGATTTGAGACATACTATCTGTGGAGGATTAGTTACTAGTTAGTACGTACACTATCCTGATGCATACTAACTTCTAGTATACTAAGAGAAGTATGCGATTTGAGACACAGCATTAGTTACTAGTTAGTATGTACACTATCCTGATGCATACTAACTTCTAGTATACTAAGAGAAGTATGTGATTTGAGACATACTATCTGTGGAGAATTAGTTACTAGTTAGTACGTACACTATCCTGATGCATACTAACTTCTAGTATACTAAGAGTAGTATGTGATTTGAAACATACTATCTGTGGAGAACTAGTTACTAGTTAGTACGTACACTATCCTGATGCATACTAACTTCTAGTATACTAAGAGTAGTATGTGATTTGAGACATACTATCTGTGGAGAATTAGTTACTAGTTAGTACGTACACTATCCTGATGCATACTAACTTCTCGTATACTAAGAGAAGTATGCGATTTGAGACATACTATCTGTGGAGAACTAGTTACTAGTTAGTACGTACACTATCCTGATGCATACTTACTTGTAGTATACTAAGAGAAGTATGCGATTTGAGACACAGCATTAGTTACTAGTTAGTATGTACACTATCCTGATGCATACTAACTTCTAGTATACAAAGAGAAGTATGTGATTTGAGACATACTATCTGTGGAGGATTAGTTACTAGTTAGTATGTACACTATCCTGATGCATACTAACTTCTAGTATACTAAGAGAAGTATGTGATTTGAGACATACTATCTGTGGAGGATTAGTTACTAGTGAGTACGTACACTATCCTGATGCATACTAACTTTTAGTATACTAAGAGAAGTATGTGATTTGAGACATACTATCTGTCGAGGATTAGTTACTAGTTAGTACGTACACTATCCTGATGCCTACTAACTTCTAGTATACTAAGAGAAGTGTGTGATTTGAGACATACTATCTGTGGAGAATTAGTTACTAGTTAGTACGTACACTATCCTGATGCATACTAACTTCTAGTATACTAAGAGAAGTATGCGATTTGAGACATACTATCTGTGGAGAACTAGTTACTAGTTAGTACATACACTATCCTGATGCGTACTAACTTCTAGTATACTAAGAGAAGTATGTGATTTGAGACATACTATCTGTCGAGGATTAGTGACTAGTTAGTACGTACACTATCCTGATGCATACTAACTTCTAGTATACTAAGAGAAGTGTGTGATTTGAGACATACTATCTGTGGAGAATTAGTTACTAGTTAATATGTACACTATCCTGATGCCTACTAACTTCTAGTATACTAAGAGAAGTATGTGATTTGAGACATACTATCTGTGGAGGATTAGTTACTAGTTAATATGTACACTATCCTGATGCATACTAACTTCTAGTATACTAAGAGAAGTATGTGATTTGAGACATTATTTCTGTGGGGAATTAGTTACTAGTTAGTACGTACACTATCCTGATGCATACTAACTTCTAGTATACTAAGAGAAGTATGTGATTTGAGACATACTATCTGTGGAGGATTAGTTACTAGTTAGTACGTACACTATCCTGATGCATACTAACTTCTAGTATACTAAGAGAAGTATGTGATTTGAGACATACTATCTGGAGGATTAGTTACTAGTTAGTACGTACACTATCCTGATGCATACTAACTTCTAGTATACTAAGAGAAGTGTTTGATTTGAGACATACTATCTGTGGAGAATTAGTTACTAGTTAATATGTACACTATCCTGATGCCTACTAACTTCTAGTATACTAAGAGAAGAATGTGATTTGAGACATAATATCTGTGGAGGATTAGTTACTAGTTAGTATGTACACTATCCTGATGCATACTAACTTCTAGTATACAAAGAGAAGTATGTGATTTGAGACATACTATCTGTGGAGGATTAGTTACTAGTTAGTATGTACACTATCCTGATGCATACTAACTTCTAGTATACTAAGAGAAGTATGTGATTTGAGACATACTATCTGTGGAGGATTAGTTACTAGTTAGTACGTACACTATCCTGATGCATACTAACTTCTAGTATACTAAGAGAAGTATGTGATTTGTGACATACTATCTGTCGAGGATTAGTTACTAGTTAGTACGTACACTATCCTGATGCATACTAACTTCTAGTATACTAAGAGAAGTGTGTGATTTGAGACATACTATCTGTGGAGAATTAGTTACTAGTTAATATGTACACTATCCTGATGCATACTAACTTCTAGTATACTAAGAGAAGTGTGTGATTTGAGACATACTATCTGTGGAGGATTAGTTACTAGTTAGTACGTACACTATCCTGATGCATACTAACTTCTAGTATACTAAGAGAAGTATGTGATTTGAGACATACTATCTGTGGAGGATTAGTTACTAGTTAGTACGTACACTATCCCGATGCATACTAACTTCTAGTATACTAAGAGTAGTATGTGATTTGAGACATACTATCTGTGGAGAATTAGTTACTAGTTAGTACGTACACTATCCTGATGCATACTAACTTCTAGTATACTAAGAGTAGTATGTGATTTGAAACATACTATCTGTGGAGAACTAGTTACTAGTTAGTACGTACACTATCCTGATGCATACTAACTTCTAGTATACTAAGAGTAGTATGTGATTTGAGACATACTATCTGTGGAGAATTAGTTACTAGTTAGTACGTACACTATCCTGATGCATACTAACTTCTCGTATACTAAGAGAAGTATGCGATTTGAGACATACTATCTGTGGAGAACTAGTTACTAGTTAGTATGTACACTATCCTGATGCATACTAACTTCTAGTATACTAAGAGAAGTGTGTGATTTGAGACATACTATCTGTGGAGGATTAGTTGCTAGTTAGTACGTACACTATCCTGATGCATACTAACTTCTAGTATACTAAGAGAAGTGTGTGATTTGAGACATACTATCTGTGGAGGATTAGTTACTAGTTAGTACGTACACTATCCTGATGCATACTAACTTCTAGTATACTAAGAGAAGTATGTGATTTGAGACATACTATCTGTGGAGAATTAGTTACTAGTTAGTATGTACACTATCCTGATGCATACTAACTTCTAGTATACTAAGAGAAGTATGTGATTTGAGACATACTATCTGTGGAGGATTAGTTACTAGTTAGTACGTACACTATCCTGATGCATACTAACTTCTAGTATACTAAGAGAAGTATGTGATTTGAGACATACTATGTGGAGGATTAGTTACTAGTTAGTACGTACACTATCCTGATGCATACTAACTTCTAGTATACTAAGAGAAGTATGTGATTTGAGACATACTATCTGTGGAGGATTAGTTACTAGTTAGTACGTACACTATCCTGATGCATACTAACTTCTAGTATACTAAGAGAAGTATGTGATTTGAAACATGCTATCTGTGGAGGATTAGTTACTAGTTAGTATGTACACTATCCTGATGCATACTAACTTCTAGTATACTAAGAGAAGTATGTGATTTGAGACATACTATCTGTGGAGGATTAGTTACTAGTTAATATGTACACTATCCTGATGCATACTAACTTCTAGTATACTAAGAGAAGTGTGTGATTTGAGACATACTATCTGTGCAGGATTAGTTACTAGTTAGTACGTACACTATCCTGATGCATACTAACTTCTAGTATACAAAGAGAAGTATGTGATTTGAGACATACTATCTGTGGAGGATTAGTTACTAGTTAGTATATACACTATCCTGATGATACTAACTTCTAGTATACTAAGAGAAGTATGCGATTTGAAACATACTATCTGTGAAGAACTAGTTACTAGTTAGTACGTACACTATCCTGATGCATACTAACATCTAGTATACTAAGAGAAGTATGCGATTTGAAACATACTATCTGTGGAGAACTAGTTACTAGTTAGTATGTACACTATCCTGATGCCTACTAACTTCTAGTATACTAAGAGAAGTATGTGATTTGAGACATATTATCTGTGGAGGATTATTTACTAGTTAGTACGTACACTATCCTGATGCATACTAACTTCTAGTATACTAAGAGAAGTGTGTGATTTGAGACATACTATCTGTGGAGAATTAGTTACTAGTTAATATGTACACTATCCTGATGCCTACTAACTTTTAGTATACTAAGAGAAGAATGTGATTTGAGACATACTATCTGTGGAGGATTAGTTACTAGTTAGTACGTACACTATCCTGATGCATACTAACTTCTAGTATACTAAGAGAAGAATGTGATTTGAGACATACTATCTGTGGAGGATTAGTTACTAGTTAGTACGTACACTATCCTGATGCATACTAACTTCTAGTATACTAAGAGAAGTATGTGATTTGAGACATACTATCTGTGGAGAATTAGTTACTAGTTAGTATGTACACTATCCTGATGCATACTAACTTCTAGTATACTAAGAGAAGTATGTGATTTGAGACATACTATGTGGAGGATTAGTTACTAGTTAGTACGTACACTATCCTGATGCATACTAACTTCTAGTATACTAAGAGAAGTATGTGATTTGAGACATACTATCTGTGGAGGATTAGTTACTAGTTAGTACGTACACTATCCTGATGCATACTAACTTCTAGTATACTAAGAGAAGTATGTGATTTGAAACATACTATCTGTGGAGGATTAGTTACTAGTTAGTATGTACACTATCCTGATGCATACTAACTTCTAGTATACTAAGAGAAGTATGTGATTTGAGACATACTATCTGTGGAGGATTAGTTACTAGTTAATATGTACACTATCCTGATGCATACTAACTTCTAGTATACTAAGAGAAGTGTGTGATTTGAGACATACTATCTGTGCAGGATTAGTTACTAGTTAGTACGTACACTATCCTGATGCATACTAACTTCTAGTATACAAAGAGAAGTATGTGATTTGAGACATACTATCTGTGGAGGATTAGTTACTAGTTAGTATATACACTATCCTGATGATACTAACTTCTAGTATACTAAGAGAAGTATGCGATTTGAAACATACTATCTGTGAAGAACTAGTTACTAGTTAGTACGTACACTATCCTGATGCATACTAACATCTAGTATACTAAGAGAAGTATGCGATTTGAAACATACTATCTGTGGAGAACTAGTTACTAGTTAGTATGTACACTATCCTGATGCATACTAACTTCTAGTACACTAAGAGAAGTGTGTGATTTTAGACATACTATCTGTGGAGGATTAGTTACTAGTTAGTACGTACACTATCCTGATGCATACTAACTTCTAGTACACTAAGAGAAGTGTGTGATTTGAGACACAGCACATGATTGTGTTTCTCCTCCTGGGGTCAGAGGTGAAGGTTCAATGATGGTACGACCTTTATTCTCCCGTCACGATATGAGATGTGACGACATTTTAGAAATCAGGCTTTTAAAATGAACTAAAAGGAGGCACATGGTCCAGTTTAGGGTTTTTTGTTCTCATGAAAGTAGATAGTAGTAGATACAGCTGTTGCCATGGCGACGGGCGGCAGCTGGAGGAAGCCCGCGAGGGGATTGGATCATAAACATTGGACGACGGTGTGATGGGGGTCGAGGCGGAGGTAAACATTGATTGGCGACTCATTGAACAAGAGAATGTGTGGAGAATAAACCACACACATGTATATATACAGAGGTGCCAGTTATATATCATATAGTTTCATATACTGTAACGAGCTGCAGTCGGTTGTATTTATTCTTGTGTTGTTACCATATTGGAAATAAGTGCGATATTTGATATTGGTGTCTTTAATTGTGATATAAATGCGGTATTTTTTTTCTTTCACCTACAAATGCGAGTACTGTAGTGAAGGTCCGTGGGTTTAGAGACGAAAAAACAATTCAATATTTCCCTTTCGTTTATTTCCGCGCTTCGGTGCCGTAATGATGGTAGAAAAATATCACTTATAACGCTCAGTCTCGCGGGGCTTGCATCGGTTTTCCCGCCAAAACTGAGCGACATCAGAGAGGAGCCGCCGGCGCGTCTTGATATCACCAAATCAATAATAAATCACCTCCTTGTACACGCACACATAACACTTTATAAATGATGCTAACAACTTAGCTTGTTAGCATACGGTGAAGACGCACACATAACACTTTATAAATGATGCTAACAACTTAGCTTGTTAGCATACGGTGAAGACGCACACATAACACTTTATAAATGATGCTAACAACTTAGCTTGTTAGCATACGGAGAAGACGGACACATAACACTTTATAAATGACGCTAACAACTTAGCTCGTTAGCATACGGTGAAGACGCACACATAACACTTTATAAATGACGCTAACAACTTAGCTCGTTAGCATACGGTGAAGACGCACACATAACACTTTATAAATGACGTTAACAACTTAGCTCGTTAGCATACGGTGAAGACGCACACATAACACTTTATAAATGACGCTAACAACTTAGCTCGTTAGCATACGGTGCAGATGCACACATAACACTTTATAAATGACGCTAACAACTTAGCTCATTAGCATACGGTGAAGACGCACACATAACACTTTATAAATGACGCTAACAACTTATCTCGTTAGCATACGGTGAAGACGCACACATAACACTTTATAAATGACGCTAACAACTTAGCTCGTTTGCATACGGTGAAGACGCACACATAACACTTTATAAATGACGCTAACAACTTAGCTCGTTAGCATACGGTGAAGACGCACGCATAACACTTTATAAATGACGCTAACAACTTAGCTCGTTAGCATACGGTGAAGACGCACACATAACACTTTATAAATGACGCTAACAACGTAGCTTGTTAGCATACGGTGAAGACGCACACATAACACTTTATAAATGACGCTAACAACGTAGCTTGTTAGCATACGGTGAAGACGCACACATAACACTTTATAAATGATGCTAACAACTTAGCTTGTTAGCATACGGTGAAGACGGACACATAACACTTTATAAATGACGCTAACGAATGGATGAAAGATGGATGGATTAATAGATGGATGGATGGATGGATTAATAGATGGATGAATGGATGGATGAAAGATGGATGGATTAATAGATGGATGGATGGATGGATGGATTAATAGATTGATGGATGGATGCATGGATGGATGAAAGATGGATGGATTAATAGATGGATGATGGATGGATTAATAGATTGATGGATGGATGCATGGATGGATGAAAGATGGATGGATTAATAGATTGATGGATGGATGGATTAATAGATGGATGGATGGATGAAAGATGGATGGATTAATAGATTGATGGATGGATGCATGGATGGATGAAAGATGGATGGATTAATAGATAGATGGATGGATTAATAGATAGATGGATGGATGGATGGATTAATAGATTGATGGATGGATGGATGAAAGATGGATGGATTAATAGATGGATGGATTAATAGATTGATGGATGGATGGATGAAAGATGGATGGATTAATAGATGGATGGATGGATGAATGATGAGTGGATGGACGAAGGATGAGTGGATGGATGAAAGATGGATGGATTAATAGATTGATGGATGGATGGATTAATAGATGGATGGATGGATGAAAGATGGATGGATTAATAGATTGATGGATGGATGGATTAATAGATTGATGGATGGATGGATGAAAGATGGATGGATTAATAGATGGATGGATGGATGGATGGATTAATAGATTGATGGATGGATGGATGAAAGATGAGTGGATGGATGAAGGATGGATAGAATGGATTTAATCAATAAAAATACATTCAACCTTTCAATGTAACAATTGTTGGATTCAATTTTTATGAAAGAAAACAACATTTCAATAATAATAATAATAATAATAATAATAACACACTTCAACCAGTCATTATTGCGTAACAGACTCATGTCTTCCTGCACTGGTTTGAATGGAGGTCCAGGTCCTCGCACTCGTGCAGAGCATTAGTAGAAGGATCACGGATGAGTAGCTTGACAAAGTGCTACAGTGTTGTGGCCTGAGGAGGATCTGCTCGTGTTCCTCTCCGGGTCCGTCATCACGTGTCGTCCAAAGTGACGTCATGTTCTTCTTCTTGTCTCCTGCTCTCAGGTAGAAGATGCCGCTGGTAAAGAGGACCATCGAGCCTCGGCATCTGTGCCACACGGTGCTGCCGAGGAACATCAAGAACGAGCTGGAGTGTGTGACCAACATCTCCTTGGCCAGCGTCATCCGCCAGCTCAGCAGCCTCAGTGAGTAGAAGATCTTTGTGTTTCATTGTGTTTGTGTTTCATTGTGTTTGTGTTTCATTGTGTTTGTGTTTCATTGTGTTTGTGTTTCATCATGTTTGTGTTTCATTGTGTTTGTGTTTCATTGTGTTTGTGTTTCATTGTGTTTGTGTTTCATTGTGTTTGTGTTTCATGATGTTTGTGTTTCATTGTGTTTGTGTTTCATTGTGTTTGTGTTTCATTGTGTTTGTGTTTCATTGTGTTTGTGTTTCATTGTGTTTGTGTTTCATTGTGTTTGTGTTTCATCATGTTTGTGTTTCATCATGTTTGTGTTTCATTGTGTTTGTGTTTCATTGTGTTTGTGTTTAATCATGTTTGTGTTTCATTGTGTTTGTGTTTCATTGTGTTTGTGTTTCATCATGTTTGTGTTTCATCATGTTTGTGTTTCATTGTGTTTGTGTTTCATCATGTTTGTGTTTCATCATGTTTGTGTTTCATCATGTTTGTGTTTCATCATGTTTGTGTTTCATTGTGTTTGTGTTTCATCGTGTTTGTGTTTCATCATGTTTGTGTTTCATTGTGTTTGTGTTTCATCATGTTTGTGTTTCATCATGTTTGTGTTTCATCATGTTTGTGTTTCATTGTGTTTGTGTTTCATGATGTTTGTGTTTCATCATGTTTGTGTTTCATCATGTTTGTGTTTCATTGTGTTTGTGTTTCATCATGTTTGTGTTTCATCATGTTTCTGTTTCATCATGTTTGTGTTTCATTGTGTTTGTGTTTCATCATGTTTGTGTTTCATCATGTTTGTGTTTCATCATGTTTGTGTTTCATCATGTTTGTGTTTCATTGTGTTTGTGTTTCATTGTGTTTGTGTTTCATGATGTTTGTGTTTCATCATGTTTGTGTTTCATTGTGTTTGTGTTTCATGATGTTTGTGTTTCATCATGTTTGTGTTTCATCATGTTTGTGTTTCATTGTGTTTGTGTTTCATTGTGTTTGTGTTTCATTGTGTTTGTGTTTCCTGGAGCTGCTCAGACCTCATTATTTACTTATTTATGGATAATTTACTAACCATCAGATTCATACGACCAGATAACCATCACACACTGATGATACAATAGAGTCACACATCACAACAACACACGCTGATGATACAATAGAGTCACACATCACAACACACACACACTGATGATACAATAGAGTCACACATCACAACAACACACACTGATGATACAATAGAGTCACACATCACAACAACACACGCTGATGATACAATAGAGTCACGCATCACAACAACACACAATGATGATACAATAGAGTCACACATCACAACAACACACACATTGATGATACAATAGAGTCACACATCACAACAACACACACTGATGAAACAATAGAGTCACACATCACAACAACAAACACTGATGATACAATAGAGTCACACATCACAACAACACACACACAGTGATGATACAATAGAGTCACGTCACAACAACACTCACACACTGATGATACAATAGAGTCACACATCACAACAACACACACACACACTGATGATACAATAGAGTCACACATCACAACAACACACACACACTGATGATACAATAGAGTCACACATCACAACAACACAAACACACTGATGATACAATAGAGTCACACATCACAACAACACACACACACTGATGATACAATAGAGTCACACATCACAACAACACACACACACTGATGATACAATAGAGTCACACATCACAACAACACACACTGATGATACAATAGAGTCACACATCACAACAACAAACACACACTGATGATACAATAGAGTCACACATCACAACAACACACACACTCATGATACAATAGAGTCACACATCACAACAACACACACACTGATGATACAATAGAGTCACACATCACAACAACACACACACTGATGATACAATAGAGTCACACATCACAAAAACACACACTGATGATACAATATAGTCACACATCACAACAACAAACACACACTGATGATACAATAGAGTCACACATCACAACAACACACACTGATGATACAATAGAGTCACACATCACAACAACACACACACACTGATGATACAATAGAGTCACACATGCTAACATAGACCAAGAGTGCGACTTCACATTGAAAAGAACATGAATCTAATGCGATCTCGTCTGCAGGTAAATATGCGGAGGATCTGTTCGGCGAGCTCTTCAACGAGGCTCACTCCTTCTCCTTCCGGGTCAACTCTCTGCAGGAGCGAGTGGACCGTCTCTCCATCAGCGTCACGCAGCTGGACCCGAAAGAGGAGGAACGTGAGTGATGTTCAGCGTATATAAGGCTTCGTCGGTGAGCGTGTGCTTCAGTGATGGAACTCTTCCTGTCGCCTCCCACACTCTCTGCCGCGAGAGAAACTCCCACGCCGTCGTTTTCTCTTCTCCGTGAAGGAAAACATCACAAAGCTGCTGCCAAACCTGTGCTGTGATGTACTTTCATTAAATGTGGGATCACACTGCTCAGAGTCGGAATAGAAGCGAGCCTCCTGGGACATGGAAGGAAGAGAGTTGCAACATGGCTGCAGGTTCTGTTCCCATGACAGTTAATCCAGAAAGTTACTTCTCGTCACACACACACTTGACATTACAGGCTTTTAAACAGAGCTTTTTGTTAACAAGCGTCTTTCAAACACACTCTGTGTGTCTTTTAACTTCCTTCTCCTTTTATGTCTCTGTCTTCAGACCTTAAGCTTTGACCGTTAGCTTCACCTCACACGCATGAAACCATTGACAACCAAACATATGACGTCCTGTGACGTCCTGTGACGTCCTGTGACGTCCTGTTACGTCCTGTTACGTCCTGTGACGTCCTGTTACGTCCTGTTACGTCCTGTGACGTCCTGTTACGTCCTGTTACGTCCTGTGACGTCTTATGACGTCCTGTGACGTCCTGTGACGTCCTGTGACGTCCTGTTACGTCCTGTTACGTCCTGTGACGTCCTGTGACGTCCTGTTACGTCCTGTTACGTCCTGTTACGTCCTGTGACGTCCTGTGACGTCCTGTGACGTCCTGTGACGTCCTGTTACGTCCTGTTACGTCCTGTGACATCCTGTGATGCCTTATGACGTCCTGTTACGTCTTATGGCGTCCTGTGACGTCCTATGGCGTCCTGTCAGTCCTATGACGTCCTGTGACGTCCTGTGACGTCCTGTGACGTCCTGTGACGTCCTGTGACGTCCTGTGACGTCCTGTGACGTCCTGTTACGTCTTGTGACATCCTGTGACGTCTTATGGCGTCCTGTGACGTCCTATGGCGTCCTGTCAGTCCTATGACGTCCTATGACGTCCTGTGACGTCCTGTGACGTCCTGTGACGTCCTGTGACGTCCTGTGACGTCCTGTGACGTCCTGTGACGTCCTGTGACGTCTTATGACGTCCTGTGACGTCCTGTGACGTCTTATGACGTCCTGTGACGTCTTATGACGTCCTGTTACGTCCTGTTACGTCCTATGGCGTCCTGTTACGTCTTATGACGTCCTGTTCCGTCCTATGGCTCCCTATAATGTCCTATGATGTCCTGTTACATCCTGTGACGTCTTATGACGTCCTGTTACGTCCTCTGACGTCCTGTGAAGTCCTGTGATGCCTTATGACTTCTTATGGCGTCCTGTGACATCTTATGGCGTCCTGTGACGTCCTGTGAAGTCCTGTGATGCCTTATGACTTCTTATGGCGTCCTGTGACATCTTATGGCGTCCTGTGACGTCCTATGGCGTCCTGTGATGTCCTGTTACGTCCTATGGCGTCCTGTTACGTCTTATGACGTCCTGTTACGTCCTATGGCTCCCTATAATGTCCTATGATGTCCTGTTACATCCTGTGACGTCTTATGATGTCCTGTTACGTCTTCTGACGTCCTGTGAAGTCCTGTGACATCCTGTTCCGTCCTATGATGTCCTGTTACGTCCTATGGCGTCCTGTTACGTCTTATGACGTCCTGTTATGTCCTATGGCTCCCTATAATGTCCTATGATTTCCTGTTACATCCTGTGACGTCTTATGATGTCCTGTTACGTCCTCTGACGTCCTGTGAAGTCCTGTGACATCCTGTTCCGTCCTATGATGTCCTGTTACGTCCTATGGCGTCCTGTTACGTCTTATGACGTCCTGTTACGTCCTATGGCTCCCTATAATGTCCTATGATGTCCTGTTACATCCTGTGACGTCTTATGACGTCCTGTTACGTCCTCTGACGTCCTGTGACGTCCTGTGAAGTCTTATGGCGTCCTGTGACGTCCTATGGCGTCCTGTCAGTCCTATGACGTCCTGTGACGTCCTGTGACGTCCTGTTACATTCTGTGACGTCTTATGACGTCCTATGACGTCCTCTGACGTCCTCTGACGTCCTGTGACGTCCTGTGACGTTCTGTTACGTCCTATGACGTCCTCTTACGTCTTCTGACATCCTGTTACGTCCTGTGACGTCCTGTGACGTCCTGTGACGTCTTGTGACGTCTTATCGTCCTGTGACGTCTTATGATAGTCCTGTTACGTCCTATGACGTCCTGTTACGTCCTCTGACATCCTGTTACTTCCTATGATGTCCTATGACGTCCTTTTACGTCCTATTCCATCTTATGACGTCCTGTGACGTCTTATGACGTCCTGTGACGTCTTATGACGTCCTGTTATGTCCTATGGCGTCCTGTTACGTCCTGTTACGTCCTATGATGTCCTGTGACGTCCTGTGACATCCTGTGAGGTCTTATGACAGTCCTGTTACGTCCTATGACGTCCTGTTTCGTCCTCTGACGTCCTGTTACGTCCTCTGACATCTTATTACCCCCTATGACGTCCTGTGGCGTCCTATGACGTCCTGTTACGTCCTCTGACATCTTGTTACCCCCTATGACGTCCTGTGGCGTCCTATGACGTCCTGTGGCGTCCTATGACGTCCTGTGGCGTCCTATGACGTCCTGTGGCGTCCTATGATGTCCTTTGACGTCCTATAATGTCCTGTGGATCTTCATCAGACTCATGTGAGCTACAACCTCGGGAGATAAATGTTTTAATTCCTATGATCTCATTTTTGCTAATTGCAAGTTTTCCACGTTGATGCTGAAATAATTAAAAAAGCTCAATAGTGAGGATTTATCTTCCTGCACCCGCGGATCTACAGAAGGTCCAGAGGCTTCGTGGTCCTCCATCCCTGACACTGGTCCTGATGTGAAGCTGTGGAGCGTCACTGTAGCACTTTAGTGAAGAACAGGTTGAAGGATGGATGTGGAGGACGAGCCACTGCAGCAAACCTGCTGAGGTGTGAAAGAACTGCAGGATCCTCTGGTTCTGAACGTCTGCTCTGGTTCCTCACTCACGGGAACAAGCTCTTTTGAATCTTCTCTCTTTGGGTCTCCACAGCTTTGTGTGCGCCTCGTGAGGAAGATGAAGAAAAGACGCATCACACACTCGACCACACACACACACACACACACACACACTCTGAGTGCTGTAGCTCACGTGACTTGTGAGTGTGTAGTGGTGGACAGAAGACTTCAGACGGTCAACGAGGTTCAGATACGGAGAAGAGTTTTGGATTGAAGGTCATGTTTGAGAGAGAATCCAGTCCTGAACCCCTGTGTTGACCAAGAGGCTTGAAAAATAAACACGTTTGTGGTATCCCTTGTGATGTCTCAAGTGACCGGGGAGGTCGGTCACCTTGACCCAAAGACAACACAAGGGATACCACAAACACATTTGTTTTCGGGCCTCTGGGTCACCTTGACCCTAAGATAACTCAAGGGTTACACCGAGGACAAATATAAGACAAAATGAGATCGTTGATCTCGTCCTCCATCGTTGATCTCGTCCTCCATCGTTGATCTCGTCCTCCATCATTGATCTCGTCCTCCATCGTTGATCTCGTCCTCCATCGTTGATCTCGTCCTCCGTCGTTGATCTCGTCCTCCATCATTGATCTCGTCCTCCATCATTGATCTCGTCCTCCATCGTTGATCTCGTCCTCCGTCGTTGATCTCGTCCTCCGTCGTTGATCTCGTCCTCCGTCGTTGATCTCGTCCTCCGTCGTTGATCTCGTCCTCCGTCGTTGATCTCGTCCTCCGTCGTTGATCTCGTCCTCCGTCGTTGATCTCGTCCTCCATCGTTGATCTCGTCCTCCATCGTTGATCTCGTCCTCCGTCGTTGATCTCGTCCTCCGTCGTTGATCTCGTCCTCCGTCGTTGATCTCGTCCTCCGTCGTTGATCTCGTCCTCCATCGTTGATCTCGTCCTCCGTCGTTGATCTCGTCCTCCGTCGTTGATCTCGTCCTCCATCGTTGATCTCGTCCTCCATCGTTGATCTCGTCCTCCATCGTTGATCTCGTCCTCCATCGTTGATCTCGTCCTCCGTCGTTGATCTCGTCCTCCGTCGTTGATCTCGTCCTCCATCGTTGATCTCGTCCTCCGTCGTTGATCTCGTCCTCCGTCGTTGATCTCGTCCTCCGTCGTTGATCTCGTCCTCCATCGTTGATCTCGTCCTCCATCGTTGATCTCGTCCTCCATCGTTGATCTCGTCCTCCGTCGTTGATCTCGTCCTCCGTCGTTGATCTCGTCCTCCATCGTTGATCTCGTCCTCCATCGTTGATCTCGTCCTCCGTCGTTGATCTCGTCCTCCGTCGTTGATCTCGTCCTCCATCGTTGATCTCGTCCTCCATCGTTGATCTCGTCCTCCATCGTTGATCTCGTCCTCCATCGTTGATCTCGTCCTCCGTCGTTGATCTCGTCCTCCGTCGTTGATCTCGTCCTCCGTCGTTGATCTCGTCCTCCGTCGTTGATCTCGTCCTCCGTCGTTGATCTCGTCCTCCGTCGTTGATCTCGTCCTCCGTCGTTGATCTCGTCCTCCGTCGTTGATCTCGTCCTCCGTTGTTGATCTCGTCCTCCGTCGTTGATCTCGTCCTCCGTCGTTGATCTCGTCCTCCGTCGTTGATCTCGTCCTCCGTCGTTGATCTCGTCCTCCGTCGTTGATCTCGTCCTCCGTCGTTGATCTCGTCCTCCGTCGTTGATCTCGTCCTCCATCGTTGATCTCGTCCTCCATCGTTGATCTCGTCCTCCGTCGTTGATCTCGTCCTCCATCGTTGATCTCGTCCTCCATCGTTGATCTCGTCCTCCGTCAATGATCTCGTCCTCCATCGTTGATCTCGTCCTCCATCGTTGATCTCGTCCTCCGTCGTTGATCTCGTCCTCCATCGTTGATCTCGTCCTCCGTCAATGATCTCGTCCTCCATCGTTGATCTCGTCCTCCATCTTTGATCTCGTCCTCCATCGTTGATCTCGTCGTCCGTCGTTGATCTCGTCCTCCATCGTTGATCTCGTCCTCCGTCGTTGATCTCGTCCTCCGTCGTTGATCTCGTCCTCCATCGTCCTCCATCGTTGATCTCGTCCTCCGTCATTGATCTCGTCCTCCGTCGTTGATCTCGTCCTCCATCGTTGATCTCGTCCTCCGTCGTTGATCTCGTCCTCCATCGTTGATCTCGTCCTCCATCGTTGATCTCGTCCTCCTTCGTTGATCTCGTCCTCCGTCGTTGATCTCGTCCTCCGTCGTTGATCTCGTCCTCCATCGTTGATCTCGTCCTCCGTCGTTGATCTCGTCCTCCATCATTGATCTCGTCCTCGTCCTCGGTCATTGATCTCGTCCTCCATCGTTGATCTCGTCCTCCATCATTGATCTCGTCCTCGTCCTCGGTCATTGATCTCGTCCTCGGTCATTGATCTCGTCCTCGGTCATTGATCTCGTCCTCCATCGTTGATCTCGTCCTCCATCATTGATCTCGTCCTCGTCCTCGGTCATTGATCTCGTCCTCGGTCATTGATCTCGTCCTCGGTCATTGATCTCGTCCTCCATCGTTGATCTCGTTCTCCATCGTTGATCTCGTCCTCCATCATTTATCTCGTCCTCGGTCATTGATCTCGTCCTCCATCGTTGATCTCGTCCTCGTCCTCGGTCATTGATCTCGTCCTCCATCGTTGATCTCGTCCTCCGTCATTGATCTCGTCCTCCATCGTTGATCTCGTCCTCCATCGTTGATCTCGTCCTCCATCGTTGATCTCGTCCTCCATCGTTGATCTTGTCCTCCGGTTCTCTCTCACACACACACACACACACACACACACACACACACACACACACACACACACACACACACACACACACTTGTTTACAGCGACACAAGGTTTTACTGTTTGCTGTTCAGATACTTTCAAGGTCAGAGGGAGGACGAGTGTGTTTTTTTGTTCTGCAACAAAAGTACCTGCGAGTAGAAATGAAGTTAAACTCACGACTTGTACTTTGTGTCGAGTCATGTTCCTGCTGGTTTTGTATAAACTGCTATGAAAAACACAGATGATTCCTCAACACCAACTATTACTACTACGACCTGCTCGTGTACTAGTACCATAGCCTGGTGTACCACTGAGAAAATGGCTTCCTCTATAAAAAGTACTTATTTTTCTTCTAGTACTGTCTGTAAAAAAACACCTGAAAACTCTTCAACATCTTCTACCAGCACCTGATATATCATTTCACTCTCTTTCTTTTTCCTTTCTCCAGGCAGTTTTTAGTGTTTCTAAGTATCTCATTCTGTATGTACTGTATGTTTTTATTTATTTATACCGTAGTAAACATTACTAGTATTACATTTTATTAGATGCTCATGAGGTACAGTCAGATGTAGAGAAACTGCAGGTCACATGACCAAACATCAGCTTTAAGAGCTGCTGCAGACCTCTGTATCCTCTCGTCCTCAGTCATCGCTGCCAGTTCACCAGTTTCTTTTGGAGGAAACGACGAATGTTGTCAACTAGTGGCCGGAGGTTTAACTGCAGCACACGAATGAATAAACGCTGTAAATATTTGAGTGTTAATTGTAAATTATACACACACGATTGAAATATAAACCATAAAATAACTATGAATTAAAAATTCAAAGATTAAAGAAAATTAAAAAATATACTATTATTTATTTTTTACAGTGCTATTGTGTATTGATACAATATCTGGGGAAATATTGCGATACATCATTAAACCAATATTTTCTTACACCCCCTAGTATGTAATATTATAATTATTGAGCAGTTTGGAGTACTATAAATACACCTACAAATAATTTTACATCTACTACTTCAACTTCTACTACTAATTCTACTACTACAACTACTTATACTTTTACTACTATTCTACTACTACTACTACTACTACTATTTATGCTTTTCTGCTAATTCGACTACTTATACATATAATTTTTCTACTGCTTATACTACTTATACTTTTACTACTAATTCTACTACTAATACTTGTACTACTAATTCTACTACAATTACTACTACTTGTACTTTTACTACTAATTGACTACTACTACTACTTATACTTTTACTACTACTTATACTTGTACTACTAATTCTACTACTGCTTCTACTACTTATACTTGTACTACTAATTCTACTACTGCTTCTACTACTTATACTTATACTACTAATTATACTACTGCTTATACTACTTATACTTATACTGCTAATTATACTACTACTACTACTCATGCTAATACTACCAATTCTACTACTACTACTACTTATACCTGTACTAATAATAATTTGCTTTTGTGTATTGATACAATATCGGGGGTAAATACTGCGATACATCATTAAACCAATACTTTCTTACACCCCTAGTATGTAATATTATAATTATTGAGCAGTTTGGAGTACTATAAATTCACCTACAAATACTTTTACTTCTACTACTTTAACTTCTACTACTAATTCTACTACTACTACTATTTATGCTTTTCTGCTAATTCGACTACTTATACTTATAATTTTTCTACTGCTTATACTACTTATACTTTAACTACTAATTCTACTACAATTACTACTACTTGTACTTTTACTACTAATTTGACTACTACTACTACTTATACTTTTACTACTACTTATACTTGTACTACTAATTCTACTACTGCTTCTACTACTTATACTGCTGATTATACTACTACTACTACTCATGCTAATACTACCAATTCTACTACTACTACTACTTATACTTGTACTAATAATTAATTTGCTTTTGTGTATTGATACAATATCGGGGGTAAATACTGCGATACATCATTAAACTAATATTTTCTTACACCCCCTAGTATGTAATATTATAATTATTGAGCAGTTTAAAGTACTATAAATACACCTACAAATACTTTTACTTCTACTACTTTTACTTCTACTACTAATTCTACTACTACAACTTCTTATACTTTTACTACTATTCTACTACTACTACTACTACTACTACTTATGCTTTTCTGCTAATTCGACTACTTATACTTATAATTTTTCTACTGCTTATACATACTACTTATACTTTTACTACTAATTCTACTACTAATACTTTTACTACTAATTCTACTACAATTCCTACTACTTGTACCTTTACTACTAATTTGACTACTACTACTACTTATACTTTTACTACTACTTATACTTGTACTACTAATTCTACTACTGCTTCTACTACTTATACTGCTGATTATACTACTACTACTACTCATACTAATACTACCAACTCTACTACTACTACTACTTATACTTGTACTAATAATTAATTTGCTTTTGTGTATTGATACAATATCGGGGGTAAATACTGCGATACATCATTAAACCAATATTTTCTTACACCCCCTAATACTTTTACTACTACTTATACTTGTACTACTAATTCTACTACTGCTTCTACTACTTATACTGCTGATTATACTACTACTACTGCTAATTCGACTACTTATACTTATAATTTTTCTACTGCTTATACTACTTATACTTTTACTACTAATTCTACTACTAATACTTACTACTAATTTGACTACTACTACTACTTATACTTGTACTTCTACTTCTACTTGTACTACTAATTCTACTACTGCTTCTACTACTTATACTTATACTACTAATTATACTACTGCTTATACTACTTACTACTACTACTCATGCTAATACTACCAATTCTACTACTACTACTACTTATACTTGTACTAATAATTAATTTGCTTTTGTGTATTGATACAATATCGGGGGTAAATACTGCGATACATCATTAAACCAATATTTTCTTACAACCCCTAGTATGTAATATTATAATTATTGAGCAGTTTGGAGTACTATAAATACACCTACAAATACTTTTACTTCTACTACTTTTACTTCTACTACTAATTCTACTACTACAACTTCTTATACTTTTACTACTATTCTACTACTACTACTACTACTACTACTTATGCTTTTCTGCTAATTCGACTACTTATACTTATAATTTTACTACTAATTCTACTACTAATACTTTTACTACTAATTTGACTACTTATACTACTTATACTTGTACTACTACTTATACTTGTACTACTAATTCTACTACTGCTTCTACTACTTATACTTGTACTACTAATTATACTACTGCTTATACTACTTACTCTTACTACTACTCATGCTAATACTACCAATTCTACTACTACTACTACTTATACTTGTACTAATAATAATTTGCTTTTGTGTATTGATACAATATCGGGGGTAAATACTGCGATACATCATTAAACCAATACTTTCTTACACCCCTAGTATGTAATATTATAATTATTGAGCAGCAAGTACTATAAATACACCTTCAAATACTTTTAATTCTACTACTTTTACTTCTACTACTAATTCTACTACTACAACTTCTTATACTTTTACTACTATTCTACTACTACTACTACTACTACTACTACTTATGCTTTTCTGCTAATTCGACTACTAATACTTATAATTTTTCTACTGCTTATACTACTTATACTTTTACTACTAATTCTACTACTAATACTTTTACTACTAATTCTACTACAATTACTACTACTTATACTTTTACTACTAATTTGACTATTACTACTACTTATACTTTTACTACTGCTTATACTTATACTACTAATTCTACTACTGCTTCTACTAGTTATACTTGTACTACTAATTCTACTACTGCTTCTACTACTTATACTTGTACTACTAATTCTACTACTGCTTCTACTACTTATACTTATACTGCTAATTATACTACTACTACTACTCATGCTAATACTACCAATTCTACTACTACTACTACTTATACTTGTACTAATAATAATTTGCTTTTGTGTATTGATACAATATCGGGGGTAAATACTGCGATACATCATTAAACCAATACTTTCTTACACCCCTAGTATGTAATATTATAATTATTGAGCAGTTTGAAGTACTATAAATACACCTACAAATACTTTTAATTCTACTACTTTTACTTCTACTACTAATTCTACTACTACAACTTCTTATACTTTTACTACTATTCTACTACAATTACTACTACTTGTACTTTTACTACTAATTTGACTACTACTACTACTTATACTTTTACTACTACTTATACTTATACTACTAATTCTACTACTGCTTCTACTACTTATACTTGTACTACTAATTCTACTACTGCTTCTACTACTTATACTGCTGATTATACTACTACTACTACTCATGCTAATACTACCAATTCTACTACTACTACTACTTATAATCTGTACTACTACTTATACATTCAATAATTATAATATTACATACTAGAGGTATGTAATACCTCTAGTATGTAATTATTGAGCAGTTTGAAGTACTATAAATACACCTACAAATACCGCCCTCTCATGTCCCTGGTGGTACTAAGATCAGGATCTGACTGTAAACAGTACTTCTGAGGTTCTTCGTCTTCTCGTCATGGCAACTACTGGTTAGTGTAACTACCACCAACATCACACTCGTGTGTGCGTCTCACACATGGTTACACACCTCTGCGTCTTCACACACAGCCAGTAAAAACTTCATTGTTTTGTCCTCTCGCAGTATATTCTCGTCTTTCTGTGCAAGATTCATCCGCCACACTCTGAGCAGTGTTTTAAGTGTATTTATCCCCACGGCAACAGCAAAGTGATTCCATTTGTCGTCCTCTCATGTATAATTCAGTCGGCGCTGGGTTTGTGTCCAAGAGTGCGGTGTAAGAATCTCTCTCTCCCTCCGAGCGAGCATCGATTTTACAATCATTCGTCCGCTTTGAGAAAATGTCAGCGTTCCCGGTCCAGAGAAGGTCAGCAGCTCCTGGACCGGTCGTGGCTCTCCTGGAGATGGACGGAGGCGGAGAGTCTGGGCCGCGACCGGGAGAGGATGGATGGCTGCTAATGTGTTCCGCGTGTGACTCGCGGCGGAGATGATCTTTGTTTTGATGACCGAAGACCCACTGTGAGTCTTTGTTCTCCCGCAGTGTCGCTCCAGGACATCACCATGAGAAAAGCCTTCAGAAGTTCCACCATCCAGGACCAGCAGATGTTCGACCGCACGTCCCTGCCCGTCCCCATGCAGGAGACCTTCACGGCCTGCGAGCAACCGCCGCCGCTCAACATCCTGTCGCCCTACAGGTGTGTTACCTGTTGTCGTTATTTTGTTGAGTGTGTGATAGTGTAGTAACAAGTATATATGTGTAGTATTGTCCAGTACTTGACTCTGGTGTTGTGATAGTGTAGTAACAAGGATATATGTGTAGTATTGTCCAGTACTTGACTCTGGTGTTGTGATAGTGTAGTAACAAGTATATATGTGTAGTATTGTCCAGTACTTGACTCTGGTGTTGTGATAGTATATTAACAAGTATATATGTGTTGTTTTGTCCAGTACTTGACTCTGGTGTTGTGATAGTGTAGTTACAAGTATATATGTGTAGTATTGTCCAGTACTTGACTCTGGTGTTGTGATAGTGTAGTAACAAGTATATATGTGTAGTATTGTCCAGTACTTGACTCTGGTGTTGTGATAGTGTAGTTACAAGTATATATGTGTAGTATTGTCCAGTACTTGACTCTGGTGTTGTGATAGTGTAGTTACAAGTATATATGTGTAGTATTGTCCAGTACTTGACTCTGGTGTTGTGATAGTGTAGTAACAAGTATATATGTGTAGTATTGTCCAGTACTTGACTCAGGTGTTGTGATAGTGTAGTAACAAATATATATGTGTAGTATTGTCCAGTACTTGACTCTGGTGTTGTGATAGTGTAGTAACAAGTATATATGAGTAGTATTGTCCAGTACTTGACTCTGGTGTTGTGATAGTGTAGTAACAAGTATATATGTGTAGTATTGTCCAGTACTTGACTCTGGTGTTATGATAGTGTAGTAACAAGTATATATGTGTAGTATTGTCCAGTACTTGACTCTGGTGTTGTGATAGTGTAGTAACAAGTATATATGTGTAGTATTGTCCAGTACTTGACTCTGGTGTTATGATAGTGTAGTAACAAGTATATATTTGTAGTATTGTCCAGTACTTGACTCTGGTGTTGTGATAGTGTAGTAACAAGTATATATGAGTAGTATTGTCCAGTACTTGACTCTGGTGTTGTGATAGTGTAGTAACAAGTATATATGTGTAGTATTGTCCAGTACTTGACTCTGGTGTTGTGATAGTGTAGTAACAAGTATATATGTGTAGTATTGTCCAGTACTTGACTCTGGTGTTGTGATAGTATATTAACAAGTATATATGTGTTGTTTTGTCCAGTACTTGACTCTGGTGTTGTGATAGTGTAGTTACAAGTATATATGTGTAGTATTGTCCAGTACTTGACTCTGGTGTTGTGATAGTGTAGTAACAAGTATATATGTGTAGTATTGTCCAGTACTTGACTCTGGTGTTGTGATAGTGTAGTTACAAGTATATATGTGTAGTATTGTCCAGTACTTGACTCTGGTGTTGTGATAGTGTAGTAACAAGTATATATGTGTAGTATTGTCCAGTACTTGACTCTGGTGTTGTGATAGTGTAGTAACAAGTATATATGTGTAGTATTGTCCAGTACTTGACTCAGGTGTTGTGATAGTGTAGTAACAAATATATATGTGTAGTATTGTCCAGTACTTGACTCTGGTGTTGTGATAGTGTAGTAACAAGTATATATGTGTAGTTTAGTCCAGTACTTGACTCTGGTGTTGTGATAGTGTAGTAACAAGTATATATGAGTAGTATTGTCCAGTACTTGACTCTGGTGTTGTGATAGTGTAGTAACAAGTATATATGTGTAGTATTGTCCAGTACTTGACTCTGGTGTTATGATAGTGTAGTAACAAGTATATATGTGTAGTATTGTCCAGTACTTGACTCTGGTGTTGTGATAGTGTAGTAACAAGTATATATGTGTAGTATTGTCCAGTACTTGACTCTGGTGTTATGATAGTGTAGTAACAAGTATATATTTGTAGTATTGTCCAGTACTTGACTCTGGTGTTGTGATAGTGTAGTAACAAGTATATATGAGTAGTATTGTCCAGTACTTGACTCTGGTGTTGTGATAGTGTAGTAACAAGTATATATGTGTAGTATTGTCCAGTACTTGACTCTGGTGTTGTGATAGTGTAGTAACAAGTATATATGTGTAGTATTGTCCAGTACTTGACTCTGGTGTTGTGATAGTATATTAACAAGTATATATGTGTAGTTTTGTCCAGTACTTGACTCTGGTGTTGTGATAGTGTAGTTACAAGTATATATGTGTAGTATTGTCCAGTACTTGACTCTGGTGTTGTGATAGTGTAGTAACAAGTATATATGTGTAGTATTGTCCAGTACTTGACTCTGGTGTTGTGATAGTGTAGTTACAAGTATATATGTGTAGTATTGTCCAGTACTTGACTCTGGTGTTGTGATAGTGTAGTAACAAGTATATATGTGTAGTATTGTCCAGTACTTGACTCTGGTGTTGTGATAGTGTAGTAACAAGTATATATGTGTAGTATTGTCCAGTACTTGACTCAGGTGTTGTGATAGTGTAGTAACAAATATATATGTGTAGTATTGTCCAGTACTTGACTCTGGTGTTGTGATAGTGTAGTAACAAGTATATATGTGTAGTTTTGTCCAGTATTTGACTCTGGTGTTGTGATAGTGTAGTAACAAGTATATATGAGTAGTATTGTCCAGTACTTGACTCTGGTGTTGTGATAGTGTAGTAACAAGTATATATGTGTAGTATTGTCCAGTACTTGACTCTGGTGTTGTGATAGTGTAGTAACAAGTATATATGTGTAGTATTGTCCAGTACTTGACTCTGGTGTTGTGATAGTATATTAACAAGTATATATGTGTTGTTTTGTCCAGTACTTGACTCTGGTGTTGTGATAGTGTAGTTACAAGTATATATGTGTAGTATTGTCCAGTACTTGACTCTGGTGTTGTGATAGTGTAGTAACAAGTATATATGTGTAGTATTGTCCAGTACTTGACTCTGGTGTTGTGATAGTGTAGTTACAAGTATATATGTGTAGTATTGTCCAGTACTTGACTCTGGTGTTGTGATAGTGTAGTAACAAGTATATATGTGTAGTATTGTCCAGTACTTGACTCTGGTGTTGTGATAGTGTAGTAACAAGTATATATGTGTAGTATTGTCCAGTACTTGACTCAGGTGTTGTGATAGTGTAGTAACAAATATATATGTGTAGTATTGTCCAGTACTTGACTCTGGTGTTGTGATAGTGTAGTAACAAGTATATATGTGTAGTTTTGTCCAGTACTTGACTCTGGTGTTGTGATAGTGTAGTAACAAGTATATATGAGTAGTATTGTCCAGTACTTGACTCTGGTGTTGTGATAGTGTAGTAACAAGTATATATGTGTAGTATTGTCCAGTACTTGACTCTGGTGTTATGATAGTGTAGTAACAAGTATATATGTGTAGTATTGTCCAGTACTTGACTCTGGTGTTGTGATAGTGTAGTAACAAGTATATATGTGTAGTATTGTCCAGTACTTGACTCTGGTGTTATGATAGTGTAGTAACAAGTATATATTTGTAGTATTGTCCAGTACTTGACTCTGTTGTTGTGATAGTGTAGTAACAAGTATATATGAGTAGTATTGTCCAGTACTTGACTCTGGTGTTGTGATAGTGTAGTAACAAGTATATATGTGTAGTATTGTCCAGTACTTGACTCTGGTGTTGTGATAGTGTAGTAACAAGTATATATGTGTAGTATTGTCCAGTACTTGACTCTGGTGTTGTGATAGTATATTAACAAGTATATATGTGTAGTTTTGTCCAGTACTTGACTCTGGTGTTGTGATAGTGTAGTTACAAGTATATATGTGTAGTATTGTCCAGTACTTGACTCTGGTGTTGTGATAGTGTAGTAACAAGTATATATGTGTAGTATTGTCCAGTACTTGACTCTGGTGTTGTGATAGTGTAGTTACAAGTATATATGTGTAGTATTGTCCAGTACTTGACTCTGGTGTTGTGATAGTGTAGTAACAAGTATATATGTGTAGTATTGTCCAGTACTTGACTCTGGTGTTGTGATAGTGTAGTAACAAGTATATATGTGTAGTATTGTCCAGTACTTGACTCAGGTGTTGTGATAGTGTAGTAACAAATATATATGTGTAGTATTGTCCAGTACTTGACTCTGGTGTTGTGATAGTGTAGTAACAAGTATATATGTGTAGTTTTGTCCAGTATTTGACTCTGGTGTTGTGATAGTGTAGTAACAAGTATATATGAGTAGTATTGTCCAGTACTTGACTCTGGTGTTGTGATAGTGTAGTAACAAGTATATATGTGTAGTATTGTCCAGTACTTGACTCTGGTGTTGTGATAGTGTAGTAACAAGTATACGTGTGTAGTATTGTCCAGTACTTGACTCTGGTGTTGTGATAGTGTAGTAACACGTATATATGTGTAGTATTGTCCAGTACTTGACTCTGGTGTTGTGATAGTGTAGTGACAAGTATATATGTGTAGTATTGTCCAGTACTTGACTCTGGTGTTGTGATAGTGTAGTAACAAGTATATATGTGGAGTATTGTCCAGTACTTGACTCTGGTGTTGTGACAGTGTAGTAACAAATATATATGCGTAGTATTGTCCAGTACTTGACTCTGGTGTTGTGATAGTGTAGTAACAAGTATATATGTTTAGTATTGTCCAGTACTTGACTCTGGTGTTGTGATACTGTAGTAACAAGTATATATGTTTAGTATTGTCCAGTACTTGACTCTGGTGTTGTGATAGTGTAGTAACAAGGATATATGTGTAGTATTGTCCAGTACTTGACTCTGGTGTTGTGATACAGTAGTAACAAATATATAAGTGTAGTATTGTGAAGTACTTGACTCTGGTGTTGTGATAGTGTAGTAACAAGTATATATATGTGTAGTATTGTCCAGTACTTGATTCTGGTGTTGTGATAGTGTAGTAACAAGTATATATGTGTAGTATTGTCCAGTACTTGACTCTGGTGTTGATAGTGTAGTAACAAGTATATATGTGTAGTATTGTCCAGTACTTGACTCTGGTGTTGTGATACAGTAGTAACAAATATATAAGTGTAGTATTGTGAAGTACTTGACTCTGGTGTTGTGATAGTGTAGTAACAAGTATATATATGTGTAGTATTGTCCAGTACTTGATTCTGGTGTTGTGATAGTGTAGTAACAAGTATATATGTGTAGTATTGTCCAGTACTTGACTCTGGTGTTGATAGTGTAGTAACAAGTATATATGTGTAGTATTGTCCAGTACTTGACTCTGGTGTTGTGATAGTGTAGTAACAAGTATATATGTGTAGTATTGTCCAGTACTTGACTCTGGTGTTGTGATAGTGTAGAAACAAGTATACGTGTGTAGTATTGTCCAGTACTTGACTCTGGTGTTGTGATAGTGTAGTAACAAGTATACGTGTGTAGTATTGTCCAGTACTTGACTCTGGTGTTGTGATAGTGTAGTAACACGTATATATGTGTAGTATTGTCCAGTACTTGACTCTGGTGTTGTGATAGTGTAGTGACAAGTATATATGTGTAGTATTGTCCAGTACTTGACTCTGGTGTTGTGATAGTGTAGTAACAAGTATATATGTGGAGTATTGTCCAGTACTTGACTCTGGTGTTGTGACAGTGTAGTAACAAATATATATGCGTAGTATTGTCCAGTACTTGACTCTGGTGTTGTGATAGTGTAGTAACAAGTATATATGTTTAGTATTGTCCAGTACTTGACTCTGGTGTTGTGATACTGTAGTAACAAGTATATATGTTTAGTATTGTCCAGTACTTGACTCTGGTGTTGTGATAGTGTAGTAACAAGGATATATGTGTAGTATTGTCCAGTACTTGACTCTGGTGTTGTGATACAGTAGTAACAAATATATAAGTGTAGTATTGTGAAGTACTTGACTCTGGTGTTGTGATAGTGTAGTAACAAGTATATATATGTGTAGTATTGTCCAGTACTTGACTCTGGTGTTGTGATAGTGTAGAAACAAGTATATATGTGTAGTATTGTCCAGTACTTGACTCTGGTGTTGTGATAGTGTAGTAACAAGTATATATGTGTAGTATTGTGGAGTACTTGACTCTGGTGTTGTGATAGTGTAGTAACAAGTATATATGTGTAGTATTGTCCAGTACTTGACTCTGGTTTTGTGATAGTGTAGTAACAAGTATATATGTTTATTATTGTCCAGTACTTGACTCTGGTGTTGTGATACTGTAGAAACAAGTATATATGTTTAGTATTGTCCAGTACTTGACTCTGGTGTTGTGATAGTGTAGTAACAAGTATACATGTGTAGTATTGTCCAGTACTTGACTCTGGTGTTGTGATAGTGTAGTAACAAGTATATATGTGTAGTATTGTCCAGTACTTGACTCTGGTGTTGTGGTAGTGTAGTAACAAGTATATATGTGTAGTATTGTCCAGTACTTGACTCTGGTGTTGTGATAGTGTAGTAACAAGAATATATGTGTAGTATTGTCCAGTACTTGACTCTGGTGTTGTGATAGTGTAGTAACAAGTATATATGTGTAGTATTGTCCAGTACTTGACTCTGGTGTTGTGATAGTGTAGTAACAAGTATATATGTGTAGTATTGTCCAGTACTTGACTCTGGTGTTGTGATAGTGTAGTAACAAGTATATATGTGTAGTTTTGTCCAGTACTTGACTCAGGTGTTGTGATAGTGTAGTAACAGGTATATATGTGTAGTTTTGTCCAGTACTTGACTCTGGTGTTGTGATAGTGTAGTAACAAGTATATATATGTAGTATTGTCCAGTACTTGACTCTGGTGTTGTGATAGTGTAGTAACAAGTATATATGTTTAGTATTGTCCAGTACTTGACTCTGGTGTTGTGATACTGTAGTAACAAGTATATATGTTTAGTATTGTCCAGTACTTGACTCTGGTGTTGTGATAGTGTAGTAACAAGGATATATGTGTAGTATTGTCCAGTACTTGACTCTGGTGTTGTGATACAGTAGTAACAAATATATAAGTGTAGTATTGTGAAGTACTTGACTCTGGTGTTGTGATAGTGTAGTAACAAGTATATATGTGTAGTATTGTCCAGTACTTGACTCTGGTGTTGTGATAGTATATTAACAAGTATATATGTGTAGTTTTGTCCAGGACTTGACTCTGGTGTTGTGATAGTGTAGTAACAAGTATATAAGTGTAGTATTGTGAAGTACTTGACTCTGGTGTTGTGATAGTGTAATAACAAGTATATATGTGTAGTATTGTCCAGTACTTGACTCTGGTGTTGAGATAGTGTAGTAACAAGTATATATGTGTAGTATTGTCCAGTACTTGACTCTGTTGTTGTGATAGTGTAGTAACAAGTATATATGTGTAGTATTGTCCAGTACTTGACTCAGGTGTTGTGATAGTGTAGTAACAAGTATATATGTGTAGTATTGTCCAGTACTTGATTCTGGTGTTGTGATAGTGTAGTAACAAGTATATATATGTGCTTGCTGAGAGGTCACTGTCAGCCCTGATGAAACAATATTAATAACATGTAATAATCCACGGTCCAACGTTAACTAGCGTCGCACAAACAAACATGTATGTTCTGTTGCCAGGGACGACGGGAAGGAGGGCCTGAAGTTCTACACCAACCCGTCCTACTTCTTCGACCTGTGGCGAGAGAAGATGCTGCAGGACACGGAGGACAAGAGGAAGGAGAGACGGAAACAGAAGGTGTGTTTGTTTTGTCGTTGTCGTCACTCTGGGAGAAGATTGTCGTTCTTCCACGTTGAAACAACATGTTTGAGTCCAGGCTTCACTCCTTCATCGCGTTCGAGGACGACACGGATGCATGTCGTGATTTCTAGAAGGAGGAGTTGGAAGTTCTCGAGGTTTGAGATGAGATCAGTTCATATAGAGTCGACGTCAGCGAAGCTTCACGGTTTTAAGAGATCGTTTGTGAAGTTTCTTCCTCTGATGTCACCGTTTATTGAGGTTCGAGCTTCTTTCACTGAGGCCTGGAGAGTCCAGGGACCTGCGTCTGGCATCAGATACACAACAAATCACCTCAGTCATGAGTAGTATTGTGTACTATTGTGTAGTATAATAGATGTGCTTCAACAAGGGTTTGAGTTGACGGATGATGTGTAGTATTGTGTAGTATTGTGTAGTATAATATATGTGCTTCAACAAGGGTTTGACTTGACAGATGATGTGTAGTATTGTGTAGTATTGTGTAGTATTGTGTAGTATAATAGATGTGCTTCAACAAGGGTTTGAGTTGACGGATGATGTGTACTATTGTGTAGTATTGTGTAGTATAATAGATGTGCTTCAACAAGGGTTTGACTTGACAGATGATGTGTAGTATTGTGTAGTATTGTGTAGTATAATAGATGTGCTTCAACAAGGGTTTGTGTTGACGGATGATGTGTAGTATTGTGTAGTATAATAGATGTGCTTCAACAAGGGTTTGACTTGACAGATGATGTGTAGTATTGTGTAGTATAATAGATGTGCTTCAACAAGGGTTTGTGTTGACGGATGATGTGTAGTATTGTGTAGTATAAAAGATGTGCTTCAACAAGGGTTTGACTTGACAGATGATGTGTAGTATTGTGTAGTATTGTGTAGTATAATAGATGTGCTTCAACAAGGGTTTGTGTTGACGGATGATGTGTAGTATTGTGTAGTATTGTGTTGTATTGTGTAGTATAATAGATGTGCTTCAACAAGGGTTTGAGTTGACAGATGATGTGTAGTATTGCGTAGTATTGTGTAGTATTGTGTAGTATAATAGATGTGCTTCAACAAGGGTTTGAGTTGACAGATGATGTGTAGTATTGCGTAGTATTGTGTCAGGACCATGTGCTTCAACAAGGGTTTGAGTTGATGGATGATGTGTAGTATTGTGTAGTATTGAGTCAGGACCATGTGCTTCAACAAGGGTTTGAGTTGACGGATGATGTGTAGTATTGCGTAGTATTGTGTCAGGACCATGTGCTTCAACAAGGGTTTGAGTTGACGGATGATGTGTAGTATTGTGTAGTATTGTGTAGTATAATAGATGTGCTTCAACAAGGGTTTGACTTGACAGATGATGTGTAGTATTGTGTAGTATTGTGTAGTATAATAGATGTGCTTCAACAAGGGTTTGTGTTGACGGATGATGTGTAGTATTGTGTAGTATTGTGTAGTATAATAGATGTGCTTCAACAAGGGTTTGAGTTGATGGATGATGTGTAGTATTGTGTAGTATTGTGTAGTATAATAGATGTGCTTCAACAAGGGTTTGACTTGACAGATGATGTGTAGTATTGTGTAGTATTGTGTAGTATAATAGATGTGCTTCAACAAGGGTTTGTGTTGACGGATGATGTGTAGTATTGTGTAGTATAATAGATGTGCTTCAACAAGGGTTTGACTTGACAGATGATGTGTAGTATTGTGTATTATTGTGTAGTATTGTGTAGTATAATAGATGTGCTTCAACAAGGGTTTGAGTTGACGGATGATGTGTACTATTGTGTAGTATTGTGTCAGGACCATGTGCTTCAACAAGGGTTTGAGTTGACGGATGATGTGTAGTATTGTGTAGTATAATAGATGTGCTTCAACAAGGGTTTGACTTGACAGATGATGTGTAGTATTGTGTAGTATTGTGTAGTATAATAGATGTGCTTCAACAAGGGTTTGTGTTGACGGATGATGTGTAGTATTGTGTAGTATAATAGATGTGCTTCAACAAGGGTTTGACTTGACAGATGATGTGTAGTATTGTGTAGTATTGTGTAGTATAATAGATGTGCTTCAACAAGGGTTTGAGTTGATGGATGATGTGTAGTATTGTGTAGTATTGTGTAGTATTGAGTCAGGACCATGTGCTTCAACAAGGGTTTGAGTTGACGGATGATGTGTAGTATTGTGTAGTATTGAGTCAGGAACATGTGCTTCAACAATGAGTTGACGGATGATGTGTACTATTGTGTAGTATTGTGTAGTATTGTGTCAGGACCATGTGCTTCAACAAGGGTTTGAGTTGACGGATGATGTGTAGTATTGTGTAGTATTGTGTAGTATTGAGTCAGGACCATGTGCTTCAACAATGAGTTGACGGATGATGTGTACTATTGTGTAGTATTGTGTAGTATTGTGTCAGGACCATGTGCTTCAACAATGAGTTGATGGATTATGTCTAGTATTGTGTAGTATTGAGTCAGGACCATGTGCTTCAACAATGAGTTGGCGGATGATGTGTAGTATTGTGTAGTATTGTGTAGTATTGAGTCAGGACCATGTGCTTCAACAAGGTTTGAGTTGACGGATGATGTGTAGTATTGTGTAGTATTGTGTAGTATTGAGTCAGGACCATGTGCTTCAACAATGAGTTGATGGATTATGTGTAGTATTGTGTAGTATTGTGTAGTATTGAGTCAGGACCATGTGCTTCAACAATGAGTTGACGGATGATGTGTAGTATTGTGTAGTATTGAGTCAGGACCATGTGCTTCAACAATGAGTTGGCGGATGATGTGTAGTATTGTGTAGTATTGTGTAGTATTGAGTCAGGACCATGTGCTTCAACAATGAGTTGGCGGATGATGTGTAGTATTGTGTAGTATTGTGTAGTATTGAGTCAGGACCATGTGCTTCAACAATGAGTTGGCGGATGATGTGTAGTATTGTGTAGTATTGTGTAGTATTGAGTCAGGACCATGTGCTTCAACAATGAGTTGGCGGATGATGTGTAGTATTGTGTAGTATTGTGTAGTATTGAGTCAGGACCATGTGCTTCAACAATGAGTTGGCGGATGATGTGTAGTATTGTGTAGTATTGTGTAGTATTGAGTCAGGACCATGTGCTTCAACAATGAGTTGACGGATGATGTGTAGTATTGTGTAGTATTGTGTAGTATTGAGTCAGGACCATGTGCTTCAACAATGAGTTGGCGGATGATGTGTGGTATTGTGTAGTATTGAGTCAGGACCATGTGCTTCAACAATGAGTTGGCGGATGATGTGTAGTATTGTGTAGTATAATAGATGTGCTTCAACAAGGGTTTGACTTGACAGATGATGTGTAGTACTGTGTAGTATTGTGTAGTATAATAGATGTGCTTCAACAAGGGTTTGAGTTGACGGATGATGTGTACTATTGTGTAGTATTGAGTCAGGACCATGCGCTTCAACAAGGGTTTGAGTTGACGGATGATGTGTAGTATTGAGTAGTATTGTGTAGTATTGAGTCAGGACCATGTGCTTCAACAATGAGTTGACGGATGATGTGTAGTATTGAGTAGTATTGTGTAGTATTGTGTCAGGACCATGTGCTTCAACAATGAGTTGACGGATGATGTGTACTATTGTATAGTATTGTGTAGTATTGAGTCAGGACCATGTGCTTCAACAAGGGTTTGAGTTGACAGATGATGTGAAGTATTGTGTAGTATTGTGTAGTATTGAGTCAGGACCATGTGCTTCAACAATGAGTTGATGGATTATGTGTAGTATTGTGTAGTATTGTGTAGTATTGAGTCAGGACCATGTGCTTCAACAAGGGTTTGAGTTGACGGATGATGTGAAGTATTGTGTAGTATTGTGTAGTATTGAGTCAGGATCATGTGCTTCAACAAGGGTTTGAGTTGACGGATGATGTGTACTATTGTGTAGTATTGTGTCAGGACCATGTGCTTCAACAATGAGTTGACGGATGATGTGTACTATTGTGTAGTATTGTGTCAGGACCATATGCTTCAACAAGGGTTTGAGTTGACGGATGATGTGTACTATTGTGTAGTATTGTGTCAGGACCATGTGCTTCAACAATGAGTTGACGGATGATGTGTAGTATTGTGTAGTATTGAGTCAGGACCATGTGCTTCAACAATGAGTTGGCGGATGATGTGTAGTATTGTGTAGTATTGTGTAGTATTGAGTCAGGACCATGTGCTTCAACAATGAGTTGGCGGATGATGTGTAGTATTGTGTAGTATTGTGTAGTATTGAGTCAGGACCATGTGCTTCAACAATGAGTTGACGGATGATGTGTAGATCAGATGGTGACGCTCATCATGAATGTTTCTGTCAAACATGTCGAGATCTTTTGTTTCACTGGAGATAAAAGATAATATACATGATAATAACATGATAATAACATGATAATAACATGATAATAACAAGTGTCGACCACATGCTGTTATTTTGACACACGGATCAAGAGTAAAATCACAGTCAACACTGTTGCACCGACTTGTTAGTTCAGTCATGAAGGGAATGAATGTCGTGTTGAAGAGTTTGAATCATTTCTCTTCAAACTAAAGGTTTTTGTTCTTTATTTGTAAAAAAGTCACTTTTTCAAGTCAATCACTTGAATGATCGTTTGAGTCTGTTTGAAGAAATACAGTAGTATTTACTTTTAGAAGTATTTCTTCTTCTCCATCTACTTTTACTTCTTAAACCCACGTATTTTTAAAGCCACACAAACTATGAGGAGCCACAAAAACACACAAAAACACACGACACCATTAAGATCCAGAGCGAGGGCGACGTTGCGTGCAGTCGCCGCGTCCAAGTCTTGACGAGCCCTGACACCTGTCACTCAAACAGGCGCCTGATGAGATCGACCTTCGACACACTGTCTGGTGTGACTGACAGCGTCTTTCACTCGTGGTCACCAGGAGACGCACTTCTGTTGCACATGTATGACACTGTTGCACATGTATGACACTGTTGCACGTGTACACGTATGACACTGTTGCACACGTATGACACTGTTGCACACGTATGACACTGTTGCACATGTATGACACTGTTGCACATGTATGACACTGTTGCACATGTATGACACTGTTGCACGTGTACACGTATGACACTGTTGCACATGTATGACACTGTTGCACATGTATGACACTGTTGCACATGTATGACACTGTTGCACGTGTACACGTATGACACTGCTGCACATGTATGACACTGTTGCACATGTATGACACTGTTGCACACGTATGACACTGTTGCACACGTATGACACTGTTGCACATGTATGACACTGTTGCACACGTATGACACTGTTGCACACGTATGACACTGTTGCACACGTATGACACTGTTGCACATGTATGACACTGTTGCACATGTATGACACTGTTGCACGTGTACACGTATGACACTGTTGCACATGTATGACACTGTTGCACATGTATGACACTGTTGCACATGTATGACACTGTTGCACATGTATGACACTGTTGCACATGTATGACACTGTTGCACATGTATGACACTGTTGCACATGTATGACACTGTTGCACATGTATGACACTGTTGCACGTGTACACGTATGACACTGTTGCACATGTATGACACTGTTGCACATGTATGACACTGTTGCACATGTATGACACTGTTGCACATGTATGACACTGTTGCACGTGTACACGTATGACACTGTTGCACATGTATGACACTGTTGCACACGTATGACACTGTTGCACATGTATGACACTGTTGCACATGTATGACACTGTTGCACGTGTACACGTATGACACTGTTGCACATGTATGACACTGTTGCACATGTATGACACTGTTGCACATGTATGACACTGTTGCACATGTATGACACTGTTGCACATGTATGACACTGTTGCACGTGTACACGTATGACACTGTTGCACACGTATGACACTATTGCACACGTATGACACTGTTGCACATGTATGACACTGTTGCACGTGTACACGTATGAAACTGTTGCACACGCATGACACTGTTGCACATGTATGACACTGTTGCACATGTACACGTATGACACTGTTGCACATGTACACGTATGACACTGTTGCACATGTATGACACTGTTGAACATGTATGACACTGTTGCACATGTATGACACTGTTGAACATGTATGACACTGTTGAACATGTATGACACTGTTGCACATGTATGACACTGTTGAACATGTATGACACTGTTGCACATGTATGACACTGTTGAACATGTATGACACTGTTGCACATGTATGACACTGTTGCACATGTATGACACTGTTGAACATGTATGACACTGTTGAACATGTATGACACTGTTGCACGTGTATGAGACTGTTGCACGTGTATGACACTGTTGAACATGTATGACACTGTTGAACATGTATGACACTGTTGCACATGTATGACACTGTTGCACATGTATGACACTGTTGCACATGTATGACACTGTTGAACATGTATGACACTGTTGAACATGTATGACACTGTTGCACATGTATGACACTGTTGAACATGTATGACACTGTTGCACATGTATGACACTGTTGCACATGTATGACACTGTTGCACGTGTATGACACTGTTGAACATGTATGACACTGTTGAACATGTATGACACTGTTGCACATGTATGACACTGTTGCACATGTATGACACTGTTGCACATGTATGACACTGTTGAACATGTATGACACTGTTGCACATGTATGACACTGTTGCACATGTATGACACTGTTGAACATGTATGACACTGTTGCACATGTATGACACTGTTGCACATGTATGACACTGTTGAACATGTATGACACTGTTGCACATGTATGACACTGTTGAACATGTATGACACTGTTGCACATGTATGACACTGTTGAACATGTATGACACTGTTGCACATGTATGACACTGTTGAACATGTATGACACTGTTGCACATGTATGACACTGTTGAACATGTATGACACTGTTGCACATGTATGACACTGTTGAACATGTATGACACTGTTGCACATGTATGACACTGTTGAACATGTATGACACTGTTGCACATGTATGACACTGTTGAACATGTATGACACTGTTGAACATGTATGACACTGTTGCACATGTATGACACTGTTGAACATGTATGACACTGTTGCACATGTATGACACTGTTGCACATGTATGACACTGTTGAACATGTATGACACTGTTGCACATATATGACACTGTTGAACATGTATGACACTGTTGAACATGTATGACACTGTTGCACATGTATGACACTGTTGCACGTGTATGACACTGTTGCACATGTATGACACTGTTGAACATGTATGACACTGTTGCACATGTATGACACTGTTGCACATGTATGACACTGTTGAACATGTATGACACTGTTGAACATGTATGACACTGTTGCACATGTATGACACTGTTGCACATGTATGACACTGTTGAACATGTATGACACTGTTGCACATATATGACACTGTTGAACATGTATGACACTGTTGAACATGTATGACACTGTTGCACATGTATGACACTGTTGCACGTGTATGACACTGTTGCACATGAATGACACTGTTGAACATGTATGACACTGTTGCACATGTATGACACTGTTGCACATGTATGACACTGTTGAACATGTATGACACTGTTGCACATGTATGACACTGTTGAACATGTATGACACTGTTGCACATGTATGACACTGTTGAACATGTATGACACTGTTGCACATGTATGACACTGTTGCACATGTATGACACTGTTGCACGTGTATGACACTGAAAGACGCTGTACGTGTACACGTATGAGACATTATGTGTGTGTAAATGTGTGTGTATATGTGTGTGTGTATTTGTAAGTGTAAATATGTAATGTGTATGTATATATGTGTCTGTTAATATATAATGTGTGTATGTGTGTGTAAATGCGTGTGTGTAACTGTGTTATTTGTGTATTTGTGTGTGTAAATAACTAATGTGTGTGTGTGTGTGTGTATGAGTGTAAATATGTGATGTGTGTATATATATATGTGTGTGTATATATATGTGTGTGTACTTGAGCTCTACGTACTACAGAGAAACCAAAGCAGTTGATTCTTAGCATCAATGAACTAAAACTACAGTTTAGTTTCAACTTGATTTCAGGTCGAACACGTGACGAGGAAGTTAAAGTCAAAATTAACCTCATGAACCTCATGAACCTCCTTCAGTTGAACCTCAGGAACCTCATGAACCTCATGAACCTCCTTCAGTTGAACCTCAGGAACCTCATGAACCTCATGAACCTCCTTCAGTTGAACCTCATGAACCTCATGAACCTCCTTCAGTTGAACCTCATGAACCTCATGAACCTCATGAACCTCATGAACCTCATGAACCTCCTTCAGTTGAACCTCAGGAACCTCATGAACCTCATGAACCTCCTTCAGTTGAACCTCAGGAACCTCATGAACCTCATGAACCTCCTTCAGTTGAACCTCAGGAACCTCATGAACCTCCTTCAGTTGAACCTCATGAACCTCATGAACCTCATGAACCTCCTTCAGTTGAACCTCATGAACCTCCTTCAGTTGAACCTCATGAACCTCATGAACCTCATGAACCTCATGAACCTCCTTCAGTTGAACCTCAGGAACCTCATGAACCTCATGAACCTACTTCAGTTGAACCTCAGGAACCTCATGAACCTCATGAACCTCCTTCAGTTGAACCTCAGGAACCTCATGAACCTCATTAACCTCCTTCAGTTGAACCTCAGGAACCTCATGAACCTCATGAACCTCCTTCAGTTGAACCTCAGGAACCTCATGAACCTCATGAACCTCCTTCAGTTGAACCTCATGAACCTCATGAACCGCAGGAACCTCATGAACCTCATGAACCTCATGAACCTCCTTCAGTTGAACCTCCTGAACCTCAGGAACCTCCTTCAGTTGAACCTCAGGAACCTCATGAACCTCATGAACCTCAGGAACCTCATGAACCTCATGAACCTAATGAACCTCCTTCAGTTGAACCTCCTGAACCTCCTTCAGTTGAACCTCCTGAACCTCATGAACCTCCTTCAGTTGAACCTCAGGAACCTCATGAACCTCATGAACCTCATGAACCTCCTTCAGTTGAACCTCAGGAACCTCAGGAACCTCAGGAACCTCATGAACCTCATGAACCTCCTTCAGTTGAACCTCATGAACCTCATGAACCTCATGAACCTCCTGAACCTCCTTCAGTTGAACCTCAGGAACCTCATGAAGCTCATGAACCTCCTTCAGTTGAACCTCAGGAACCTCATGAACCTCATGAACCTCATGAACCTCCTTCAGTTGAACCTCAGGAACCTCATGAACCTCATGAACCTCCTTCAGTTGAACCTCCTGAACCTCAGGAACGTCCTTCAATTGAACCTCATTCTTAAAACCCTGAGCAGACGTTGATGAAGGAAGTCTTCTCTAATCTCATTAGCTTCCGTGTTTGCCGCCGGATTAGCTTTTGAGTCGCGACGAGATGAACACGAGGCAGAAAAGAAGTTTGTTAGAACCAAAGATTCTCTTAGTGTTACTGACGTTCAGTCACGTGATCAGACGCCCGTCAAACCACGCCTGTCAATCACGTGTCCTCATCAGAGAGAACATGGATGTTTTTAACGATGATGTCACAGCTATTGATGCAACAACTTAAATGATCAAGAACATACGTCGAGATATCGTCCCTTAAATGAAACTAGGATGATATTTTCTTCTTATTTTCACTTTATTTGTCCAAATAAATGAAGCTTTAGTTCAAAACTACAAGAAACTGAAGTTAAACGTGACTTTTATGAAGAAATGTTCAACAAAAAGTTAAGATTGTTAAGTTAAGTCGTCGACAACACAATGATTAACAATATAAACACATTTATTAAGAAATACAGCACACGTAGTAAACATAGTTAACAAAAACACAGAAGCGATACAAGGGATACCTCAAACACATTTTTATTTGTGCCTCTGGGTCACCTTGACCCATAAACGTTACAAGGGATACCTCACACACATTCGTTTTTGGGGCCCCGGGTCACCTTGACCCAGAAACAACACAAGTGATACCTCACACACATTTATTTTTGTGCGTCTGGGTCACCTTGACCCTGAAACAACACAAGGGATACCTCAAACACATTTGTTTTCGTGTCTCCGGGTCACTCTGACCGAGAAACAACACAAGGGATACCTCAAACACATTTGTTTTTGGGTCACCTTGACCCAGAAACAACACAAGGGATACCTCACACACGTTTATTTTTGTGCGTCTGGGTCACCTTGACCCAGAAACAACACAAGGGATACCGCAAACACATTTGTTTTCGGGTCACCTTGACCCAGAAACAACACAAGGGATACCTCACACACGTTTATTTTTGTGCGTCTGGGTCACCTTGACCCAGAAACAACACAATGGATACCTCAAACACGAACGGAATCTTTGATGAACATTCAGGAGAGAAACGATCGAGCAGATGTTTTCAATGAGTGTCTACACAACACTTGTGTGACTGTTACACAGTGGGTTGTGTGTTTGTGGCTCTAACTCTCTGACTCCACACAGCTGGAAACACCTTATCTGGTGTGTCCCGGGGGCCCCCAGCTCTCTCAGACCCCTCCTCCCTTCCTCGCCCCCCCAGAGGTAAGACCTGAGCCAGAGCATCTGCAGGAGCCTGCAGCCCTCGCTCACCCCCCATAGTAACCCCTAAAATAACCCCCATAACCCCCTGCTTCTAACAACACATTTCTCCTGATGCACGTCTGGACCGTTTCTGACCAAACAATCATCTAACACTGACTGTGTGAATTTACTCAACCCTTGTGTTGTTTCTGGGTCAAGGTGACCCGGGGCCCCAAATACAAATGTGTTTCAGCTATCCCTTGACCCAGAAATGACACAAGGGATACCACAAACACATTTTTTTTTAGTGCATCTGGGTCATCTTGACCCAGAAACAACACAAGGGATACCTCAAACATGTTTGTTTTGATGCTTCCGGGTCACTTTGACCTAGAAACAACACAAGGGATAGCTCAAACACATTTGTATTTGTGCCTCTGGGTCACCTTGACCCAGAAACAACACAATGGATACCTCAAACACATTTGTATTTGTGCCTCCGGGTCACCTTGAGACAAAAACAACACAATGGATACCTCAAATACATTTTTTTTTTGTGCATCCGGGTCACCTTGACCCAGAAACGACACAATGGATACCTCAAACACATTTTTATTTTGTGTGTCCGGGTCACCTTGACCCAGAAACAACACAATGGATACCTCAAACACATTTGTATTTGTGCCTCCGGGTCACCTTGAGACAAAAACAACACAATGGATACCTCAAATACATTTATTTTTTTCGTGCATCCGGGTCACCTTGACCCAGAAACGACACAATGGATATCTCAAACACATTTTTATTTTGTGTGTCCGGGTCACCTTGACCCAGAAACAACACAATGGATACCTCAAACACATTTGTATTTGTGCCTCCGCGTCACCTTGATCCAGAAACGACACAATGGATACCTCAAACACATTTTTATTTTGTGTGTCCAGGTCACCTTGACCCAGAAACGACACAATGGATACCTCAAACACATTTTTATTTTGTGTGTCCGGGTCACCTTGATCCAGAAACGACACAATGGATATCTCAAACACATTTGTTTTTGGGGCCCCGGGTCACCTTGACCCAGAAACCTCACAATGGATACCTCAAACACGTTTGTATTTGTGCCTCCGGGTCACCTTGAGACAAAAACAACACAATGGATACCTCAAATACATTTTTTTTCGTGCATCCGCGTCACCTTGATCCAGAAACGACACAATGGATATCTCAAACACATTTGTTATTAGGGCCCCAGGTCACCTTGACCCAGAAACGACACAATGGATATCTCAAACACATTTGTTTTTAGGGCCCCGGGTCACCTTGATCCAGAAACGACACAATGGATATCTCAAACACATTTGTTTTTAGGGCCCCGGGTCACCTTGATCCAGAAACGACACAATGGATATCTCAAACACATTTGTTTTTAGGGCCCCGGGTCACCTTGATCCAGAAACGACACAATGGATATCTCAAACACATTTGTTTTTAGGGCCCCGGGTCACCTTGAGACAAAAACAACACAATGGATACCTCAAACACATTTTTATTTTGTGTGTCCGGGTCACCTTGACCCAGAAACGACACTATGGATACCTCAAACACATTTTTATTTTGTGTGTCCGGGTCACCTTGACCCAGAAACGACACTATGGATACCTCAAACACATTTTTATTTTGTGTGTCCGGGTCACCTTGATCCAGAAACGACACAATGGATATCTCAAACACATTTGTTTTTGGGGCCCCGGGTCACCTTGACCCAGAAACCTCACAATGGATACCTCAAACACATTTGTTTTCGGGTAACCTTGACCCTGTGACAAGATGCTCAAAATAAAGGAAAAGAGGTGAAATATGATCATAATAAATAAAAAAGAATATAAATTACTATATAAATATAAAAATCTGCTGAAAAAGTTCAGGTCAATACGTTTCTCTTCAGTCGCGGGAGCTAAAATGCTAACGAGGAGTTAGCATCATAATGAGGGAGGCCTGACCTCTGACCTCTGACCTCTGACCTCATTAATGGAGCAAACACTAATTAAACTCTGGTGTCGAGTTACAAACATTTAAACTGATTTATGAATGAAGGTTTTATTATAACGATTACTGTTGTGTGACGGTGGTGTGTGTGTGTGTGTGTGTGCAGTATGCGTGTGTATCCGTGTGTGTGAGTGTGTGTGCGTGTGTGTGTGTGTATGTGTGTGAGTGTGTGTGTATGTGTGTGTGCGTGTGTGTCCGTGTGTGTGTCCGGGGGTGTGTGTGCGCGTGTGTGTGTGTGCGCGTGTGTGTGTGTGCGCGCGTGTGTGTGTGTGTGTGTATCCGTGTGTGTGTATGTGTGTGCGCGTGTGTGTGTGTGTGTGTGTATCCGTGTGTGTGTGTGTGTGTGTGCATGTGTGTATGTGTGTGTATCCTTGTGTGTGTGTGCATGTGTGTATGTGTGTGTGTATCCGTGTGTGTGTATCCGTGTGTGTGTGTATCCGTGTGGGGGTGTGTGTGTGTGTGTGTGTGTGTATCCGTGTGTGTGTGTGTGTGTGTGTGTGTGCACGTGTGTATGTGTGTGTGTATCCTTGTGTGTGCGTGTGTGTGTGAGCATGTGTGTATGTGTGTGTGTATCCGTGTGGGGGTGTGTGTGTGTGTATCCGTGTGTGTGCGTGCTTGTGTGTGTGTGTGTGTGTGTGTGTGTGTGTGTGTGTGTATCCGTGTGTGTGTGTGTATCCGTGTGTGTGTGTGTATCCGTGTGTGTGTGTGTATCTTTGTGTGTGTGTGTGTGCGTGTGTGTGTGTGTGCGTGTGTGTGTGTGTGTGTGTGTGTGTGTGTGTGTGTGTGTGTGTGTGTGTGTGTGTGTGTGTGTGTGTGTGTGTGTGTGTGTGTGTGTGTGTGTGTGTGTGTGTGTGTGTGTGTGTGTGTGTGGTCTTCAAAGGTCGTGAGCTTCATCCCTGGAGGGACCATTTACCTGCAGTTCTGCTGACTGTGTCACAAACACACAAGTGTGTGTGTGTGTGTGTGTGTGTGTGTGTGTGTGTGTGTGTGTGTGTGTGTGTGTGTGTGTGTGTGTGTGTGTGTGTGTGTGTGTGTGTGTGTGTGTGTGTGTGTGTGTGTGTGTGTGTGTGTGTGTGTGTGTGTGTGTGTGTGTGTGTTCTCGGGCTCACACGTGAGGTCCTGCACATAAATCACACACACGCTAACACAGCGCCGGTCCATTTAGACCCAGAAGAACCTGAAGAACCTGAGCTTCATTTCTAGAGATAAACACAGTTGACCCGCCTCGCGCTCGTCAACCAGCAGGTGGCGCCACTTTTTCGCCGTCGTCGAGTGATTCATAGCTTCAGATGGTGGTCCAGTGTGTAGATGAGTGTGTAGATGAGTGTGTAGATGAGTGTGTAGTTGAGTTTGTGGTCCAGTGTGTAGATGAGTGTGTAGATGAGTTTGTGGTCCAGTGTGTAGATGAGTGTGTAGTTGAGTGTGTAGATGAGTTTGTAGTTGAGTGTGTAGTTGAGTGTGTAGATGAGTTTGTGGTCCAGTGTGTAGATGAGTGTGTAGTTGAGTTTGAAGTTGAGTTTGTGTTTCAGTGTGTAGTTGAGTGTGTAGTTGAGTTTGTGGTCCAGTGTGTAGTTGAGTGTGTAGTTGAGTGTGTAGTTGAGTGTGTGGTCGAGTGTGTGGTCCAGTGTGTAGATGAGTTTGTGGTCCAGTGTGTAGATGAGTGTGTAGTTTAATTTGTGGTCCAGTGTGTAGATGAGTGTGTAGTTGAGTTTGTGGTCCAGTGTGTAGTTGAGTGTGTAGATGAGTGTGTAGTTGAGTTTGTGTTCCAGTGTGTAGTTGAGTGTGTAGTTGAGTGTGTAGTTGAGTTTGTGGTCCAGTGTGTAGATGAGTGTGTAGTTGATTGTGTGGTCGAGTGTGTGGTCTGGTGTGTGGTCGAGTGTGTGGTCTGGTGTGTAGTTGAGTGTGTAGATGAGTGTGTAGTTGAGTTTGTGGTCCAGTGTGTAGATGAGTGTGTAGTTGAGTTTGTGGTCCAGTGTGTAGATGAGTGTGTGGTCGAGTGTGTAGTTGAGTGTGTAGTCGATTGTGTGGTTGATTGTGTGGTTGATTGTGTGGTTGAGTGTGTGGTTGATTGTGTGGTTGATTGTGTGGTTGAGTGCGTAGTTGATTGTATGGTTCAGTGTGTGGTCCAGTGTGTAGTTGAGTGTGTGGTCCAGTGTGTAGTTGTGTGTGTGGTTGATTGTGTGGTCCAGTGTGTAGTCGAGTGTGTAGTCGAGTGTGTAGTTGAGTGTGTAGTCGAGTGAGTAGACATTTTATTCTGACAGTTAACCATTTCATTTTGTTTATTATTGTTTTAACTCTAAACAAAACTTTGTTGTTTCAGATTTATTTTCACTTTCTTTGTGAAAATTTCTTTCCCCTGAAAATAAACGAAGCAAACATTGACATATTTAGAGGAAAATGTTATTTTTCCATCAGTTTCTTTGTTTTTACGTTGATTTTATCTCGATATTTCCTTCTTTACTTTTCTCTCTTGCTTTGATGTGTGTGTAGATGTTTAACACAACACTCAGTGTGTAGATGTTTAACACAACACTCAGTGTGTAGATGTTTAACACAACACTCAGTGTGTAGATGTTTAACACAACACTCAGTGTGTAGATGTTTAACACAACACTCAGTGTGTCATTATTTTAACACAACACTCAGTGTGTAGATGTTTAACACAACACTCAGTGTGTAGATGTTTAACACAACACTCAGTGTGTAGATGTTTAACACAACACTTGGTGTGTAGATGTTTAACACAACACTCAGTGTGTAGATGTTTAACACAACACTCGGTGTGTAGATGTTTAACACAACACTCAGTGTGTAGATGTTTAACACAACATGTCATTATTTTAACACAACATGATGTTTTTATTAATGTAACACAACATGATGTCATTATTTTAACACAACACTCAGTGTGTAGATGTTTAACACAACATGATGTTTTTATTAATGTAACACAACATGTCATTATTTTAACACAACATGATGTCATTATTTTAACACAACATGATGTTTTTATTAATGTAACACAACATGATGTCATTATTTTAACACAACATGATGTCATTATTTCAACGTAACACAACATGATGTCATTATTTTAACACAACATGATGTCATTATTTCAACGTAACACAACATGATGTCATTATTTTAACACAACATGATGTTTTTATTAATGCAACACAACATGATGTCATTATTTTAACGTAACACAACATGATGTCATTATTTTAACGTAACACAACATGATGTCATTATTTTAACACAACATGATGTTTTTATTAATGCAACACAACATGATGTCATTATTTTAACACAACATGATGTTTTTATTAATGTAACACAACATGATGTCATTATTTTAACACAACATGATGTCATTATTTCAACGTAACACAACATGATGTCATTATTTTAACACAACATGATGTTTTTATTAATGCAACACAACATGATGTCTTTATTTTAACGTAACACAACATGATGTCATTATTTTAACACAACATGATGTTTTTATTAATGTAACACAACATGATGTCATTATTTTAACACAACATGATGTCATTATTTCAACGTAACACAACATGATGTCATTATTTTAACACAACATGATGTTTTTATTAATGCAACACAACATGATGTCATTGAAAGTGTGTATTCCATCCAAGCATGTGTGTATTTGTTCTACACAAACCCTTCATGGACCTTCTCTGACGTTTAGCTCTGGTCCAGTGAAATCTCTCAGTTTCCAGATTTTTTTAAAAACACACTGCGTCGCTCTTTCAGGTGTGTGTGTGCATGTGCATGTGCGTGCGTGTGTGTGTGTGTGTGTGTGCATGTGCGTGTGTGTGTGTGTGTGTGTGTGTGTGTGTGTTAGTGCGTGTGCGTGTGCGTGTGATATTGTTGAACTGTGAGGTCCCCGAGCACATGTTTTTTTTGTTTAACAGCACTTTTCTTTTGTGCGTTGACTGTGTTGATGCTGCCCTGACGCTTGTGTGTGGTTGTGTAGTTGCAGGACCCTCGCATGTATGACCAGGTGTACAGGTACCTGGACCTCCCCGGGCAGGTAAACATCACTTCTTTCACTTCCTGTCTGTTCCAGGTGATAAAGTGTGACGTTACAATGTTGTTACAATGTTGTTACAATGTTGTTACTGTTGTCGTCGTCTTTAAACCTTCAGTTGTGACGTCATTTAAATATTAGGCTGTCATTACTAAAGTGTTAAAAAATTGAATCATCATTGTGGACAAAATGAATGAATGAATTAAAACGTAATCGGTTTCCTTAAGACTCTTCAGCGACGCTAACACACACATGTTAGCCGTAGCATTAGCATTAGCATTAGCTGCTAAACATTTCAACCTATTTCTTTTTTTTTAAATGCCTCCATTATTCTTCAAATATCCTGTGGTTTGATGGTCTGAAGTATGAGAGCACGAATGCTCCTACCCAGGTGCAACACTAATAGACTCAGGGACTCATTCATCCCTCAGGCTATTAAATTGTACAATTCTGAGTTCGAGTGGAGTGAGAGTTTCTGGATGTTCTGTTCTATGTTAGTCTTTGTATCCTTTGTCTTTGTTGTTTTTCTTTGACCTATGTTCTTTAGTTTTAGACTTAGATTGTGTCATCTTGTTCTTTGTCTTTATCTTTAGACTTAGATTGTGTCATCTTGTTCTTTGTCTTTATGATTGTGTCATCTTGTTCTTTGTCTTTATTGATTGATTGTGTCATCTTGTTCTTTGTCTTTATTGATTGTGTCATCTTGTTCTTTGTCTTTATGATTGTGTCATCTTGTTCTTTGTCTTTTTGATTGTGTCATCTTGTTCTTTGTCTTTATTGATTGTGTCGTCTTGTTCTTTGTCTTTATTGATTGTGTCATCTTGTTCTTTGTCTTTATTGATTGTGTCATCTTGTTCTTTGTCTTTATGATTGTGTCATCTTGTTCTTTGTCTTTATTGATTGTGTCATCTTGTTCTTTGTCTTTATTGATTGTGTCATCTTGTTCTTTGTCTTTATGATTGTGTCATCTTGTTCTTTGTCTTTATTGATTGTGTCATCTTGTTCTTTGTCTTTATGATTGTGTCATCTTGTTCTTTGTCTTTATTGATTGTGTCATCTTGTTCTTTGTCTTTATTGATTGTGTCATCTTGTTCTTTGTCTTTATCATTGTGTCATCTTGTTCTTTGTCTTTATTGATTGTGTCATCTTGTTCTTTGTCTTTATGATTGTGTCATCTTGTTCTTTGTCTTTATGATTGTGTCTTCTTGTTCTTTGTCTTTATTGATTGTGTCATCTTGTTCTTTGTCTTTATTGATTGTGTCATCTTGTTCTTTGTCTTTGTGATTGTGTCATCTTGTTCTTTGTCTTTATGATTGTGTCATCTTGTTCTTTGTCTTTATTGATTGTGTCATCTTGTTCTTTGTCTTTATTGATTGTGTCATCTTGTTCTTTGTCTTTATTGATTGTGTCATCTTGTTCTTTGTCTTTATGATTGTGTCATCTTGTTCTTTGTCTTTATGATTGTGTCATCTTGTTCTTTGTCTTTATTGATTGTATCATCTTGTTCTTTGTCTTTATTGATTGTGTCATCTTGTTCTTTGTCTTTATGATTGTGTCATCTTGTTCTTTGTCTTTATTGATTGTGTCATCTTGTTCTTTGTCTTTATGATTGTGTCATCTTGTTCTTTGTCTTTATTGATTGTGTCATCTTGTTCTTTGTCTTTATTGATTGTGTCATCTTGTTCTTTGTCTTTATTGATTGTGTCATCTTGTTCTTTGTCTTTATGATTGTGTCATCTTGTTCTTTGTCTTTATTGATTGTGTCATCTTGTTCTTTGTCTTTATGATTGTGTCATCTTGTTCTTTGTCTTTATTGATTGTGTCATGTTGTTCTTTGTCTTTATGATTGTGTCATCTTGTTCTTTGTCTTTATGATTGTGTCATCTTGTTCTTTGTCTTTATTGATTGTGTCATCTTGTTCTTTGTCTTTATTGATTGTGTCATCTTGTTCTTTGTCTTTATGATTGTGTCATCTTGTTCTTTGTCTTTATTGATTGTGTCGTCTTGTTCTTTGTCTTTATTGATTGTGTCATCTTGTTCTTTGTCTTTATGATTGTGTCATCTTGTTCTTTGTCTTTATTGATTGTGTCATCTTGTTCTTTGTCTTTATTGATTGTGTCATCTTGTTCTTTGTCTTTATGATTGTGTCATCTTGTTCTTTGTCTTTATGATTGTGTCATCTTGTTCTTTGTCTTTATGATTGTGTCATCTTGTTCTTTGTCTTTATTGATTGTGTCATCTTGTTCTTTGTCTTTATGATTGTGTCATCTTGTTCTTTGTCTTTATTGATTGTGTCATCTTGTTCTTTGTCTTTATTGATTGTGTCATCTTGTTCTTTGTCTTTATGATTGTGTCATCTTGTTCTTTGTCTTTATGATTGTGTCATCTTGTTCTTTGTCTTTATTGATTGTGTCATCTTGTTCTTTGTCTTTATTGATTGTGTCATCTTGTTCTTTGTCTTTATGATTGTGTCATCTTGTTGTTTGTCTTTATTGATTGTGTCATCTTGTTGTTTGTCTTCATTGATTGTGTCATCTTGTTCTTTGTCTTTATGATTGTGTCATCTTGTTCTTTGTCTTTATTGATTGTGTCATCTTGTTCTTTGTCTTTATTGATTGTGTCATCTTGTTCTTTGTCTTTATGATTGTGTCATCTTGTTCTTTGTCTTTATGATTGTGTCATCTTGTTCTTTGTCTTTATGATTGTGTCATCTTGTTCTTTGTCTTTATTGATTGTGTCATCTTGTTCTTTGTCTTTATTGATTGTGTCATCTTGTTCTTTGTCTTTATTGATTGTGTCATCTTGTTCTTTGTCTTTATGATTGTGTCATCTTGTTCTTTGTCTTTATTGATTGTGTCATCTTGTTCTTTGTCTATATGATTGTGTCATCTTGTTCTTTGTCTTTATGATTGTATCATCTTGTTCTTTGTCTTTATTGATTGTGTCATCTTGTTCTTTGTCTTTATTAATTGTGCCATCTTGTTCTTTGTCTTTATTGATTGTGTCATCTTGTTCTTTGTCTTTATTGATTGTGTCATCTTGTTATTTGTCTTTATGATTGTGTCATCTTGTTCTTTGTCTTTATTGATTGTGTCATCTTGTTCTTTGTCTTTATTGATTGTGTCATCTTGTTCTTTAATTGAGAAAATGTCAATTAAAGACAATGTCACAATTAAACGACTGGTTCATACTATTACAGTTGCTTCTGTGAATCTGTTGTCAACAAACTCATCTGTGCTTTTTTTCTCCTCTTCCTCGATCAACCCTTCTCAATCCTCCACTTCCTGCCGCCCTCGACCCACTTCCTGTCCGGCAGCTGAAGGCGATCGAACGAGCGCCGGAGCCGGACAAGGTTCCTCGGGCGCCGCACGACCGCAAGAAGGAGTGGCAGAAGCTGGCGCTGGGCGCCGAGCTGGCGCCGGAGCCGCTGGACGACAAGCTCAGGGAGGCCAACGGCTCGGCCGGTTACCACGACAACAGGTGCGTGACCCCAGGTGACCCCGGTGACCCCCCCCGTGACCCCCGTGTTTACCTGTTGTCAACGATTAGATCTGGAGAGGGTTTGAGGAGAAAATCCAAGCTCTGATGGATATTTTTACTCGTAGTTCTACGGTTTATATGTCGATCAGGTTAGTTAATGACATATTCAGGGCGTGGACCTTGAACTCCAGCGAGATGACTGAGGACGAGGGGATACAGTCGACTCCAGGGGTATTAGAAGCTGCTGTTTGGACATATTTTGTCTTTCAGTTCCATTAGTTCAACCAGAAGAGAGAGAGAAACGATCTCAAGACGTCACTTGGGGTTTTTTTTATCATGGAAGCGTCTCGAGATATACCTCGATATACCTCGATATATCTTGATATATCATAATAATAATCATAACAATAATAATGTCTATTTTTATAGCGCCTTTCTAGACCAGGGTCACAAAAATATATCAAGGTATATCAAGGTATATGGAGATATATCTGGCATATATGGAGATATATCTCCATATATTTGAGATACACCTCGATATACCTTGATATACCTTGATATATCTCGAATATATGGAGATATATCTCCATATATTTGAGATATACCTCGATATACCTCGGTATACCTCGATATATCTTGATATATCATAATAATATTAATAACAATAATAATGTCTATTTTTATAGCGCCTTTCTAGACCAGGGTCACAAAAATATATCAAGGTATATCAAGGTATATGGAGATATACCTTGCATATATGGAGATATATCTCGATATATTTGAGATACACCTCGATATACCTTGATATACCTTGATATATCTCGAATATATGGAGATATATCTCCATATATTCAAGGTATATCTCGAATGTATTCAAAGTTCATCTCGAATATATCTTCATATATGTCCATATATTCGAGATCGGGTATCGAGATATACCTCGATATACCTTGATATATCTTGATATATCAAGGTATATCGTGGTATACCTCAAATACCTCAAAAATACCTCAAATATATTGAGATATATGGAGGTATATCTCCATATAGTCGAGATATACCTCGATATACCTTGATTGACAGCATCAATGTTAATTGACAGCATCAATGGTCCAACAATTTTTGGTTTTTAGCAAAATGAACGTGGACACAAGAACATTAAACAATTACAAATGTACAGATTACTTTGGATTTTAAAGTTTCTTTCATTATTTCATTTGTTAGGAGAATTTAAATATTTGAATATGAGGTTAAAGTGGTATTAAATACATTAAATATGAATTATTAATTTTTTTAATTATACTAAGATAAGATAGCTTGATATACCTCGATATACCTCGATATATCTTGATATATCATAATAATAATAATAACAATAATAATGTCTATTTATATAGCGCCTTTCTAAACCAGGGTCACAAAAATATATCAAGGTATATCAAGGTATATGGAGATATATCTTGCATATATGGAGATATATCTCCATATATTTGAGATATACCTCGATATACCTTGATATATCTTGATATATTTTGATATATCAAGATACATCAAGGTATATCTCCATATATCTCCATATATTCAAGGTATATCTCGGTACATCTCAAATATATCTCCATATATGTCCATATATTCGAGATCGGGTATCGAGATATACCTCGATATACCTCGATATACCTTGATATACCTTGATATATCAAGATATATCAAGGTATATCGAGGTATACCTCAAATACCTCAAAAATACCAAAAATATATATATGGAGGTATATCTCCATATAGTCGAGATATACCTCGATATACCTTGATTGACAGCATCAAATTTAATTTAATTGAAATATTTGAATATGAGGTTAAAGTGGTATAAAATACATAAAATATGAATTATTAATTATTTAAATTAGACTAAGATAAGATAGCTTGATATACCTTGATATACCTTGATATACCTCGATATATCTTGATATATCATAATAATAATAATAATAACAATAATAATGTCTATTTATATAGCGCCTTTCTAAACCAGGGTCACAAAAATATATCAAGGTATATCAAGGTATATCAAGGTATATCAAGGTATATGGAGATATATCTATTTGAGATACACCTCGATATACCTTGATATACCTTGATATATCTCGAATATATGGAGATATATCTCCATATATTTGAGATACATCTCAATATACCTTGATATATCTTGATATATTTTGATATATCAAGATACATCAAGGTATATCTCCATATATCTCCATATATTCAAGGTATATCTCGGTACATCTCAAATATATCTCCATATATGTCCATATATTCGAGATCGGGTATCGAGATATACCTCGATATACCTTGATATACCTTGATATATAGGTATACCTCAAATACCTCACAAATACCAAAAATATATATATGGAGGTATATCTCCATATAGTCGAGATATACCTCGATATACCTTGATTGACAGCATCAAATTTAATTTAATTGAAATATTTGAATATGAGGTTAAAGTGGTATAAAATACATTAAATATGAATTATTAATTATTTAAATTAGACTAAGATAAGATAGCTTGATATACCTTGATATACCTTGATATACCTCGATATACCTCGATATATCTTGATATATCATAATAATAATAATAACAATAATAATGTCTATTTATATAGCGCCTTTCTAAACCAGGGTCACAAAAATATATCAAGGTATATCAAGGTATATCAAGGTATATGGAGATATATCTATTTGAGATACACCTCGATATACCTTGATATACCTTGATATATCTCGAATATATGGAGATATATCTCCATATATTTGAGATACATCTCGATATACCTTGATATATCTTGATATATTTTGATAGATCAAGATACATCAAGGTATATCTCCATATATCTCCATATATTCAAGGTATATCTCGGTACATCTCAAATATATCTCCATATATGTCCATATATTCGAGATCGGGTATCGAGATATACCTCGATATACCTCGATATACCTTGATATACCTTGATATATCAAGATATATCAAGGTATATCGAGGTATACCTCAAATACCTCAAAAATACCAAAAATATATATATGGAGGTATATCTCCATATAGTCGAGATATACCTCGATATACCTTGATTGACAGCATCAAATTTAATTTAATTGAAATATTTGAATATGAGGTTAAAGTGGTATAAAATACATTAAATATGAATTATTAATTATTTAAATTAGACTAAGATAAGATAGCTTGATATACCTTGATATACCTTGATATACCTTGATATACCTTGATATATCATAATAATAATAATAATAATAATGTCTATTTATATAGCGCCTTTCTAGACCAGGGTCACAAAAATATATCAAGGTATATCAAGGTATATGGAGATATATCTGGCATATATGGAGATATATCTCCATATATTTGAGATACACCTCGATATACCTTGATATACCTTGATATATCTCGAATATATGGAGATATATCTCCATATATTTGAGATATACCTCGGTATACCTCAATATATCTTGATATATCATAATAATATTAATAACAATAATAATGTCTATTTTTATAGCGCCTTTCTAGACCAGGGTCACAAAAATATATCAAGGTATATCAAGGTATATGGAGATATATCTTGCATATATGGAGATATATCTCGATATATTTGAGATACACCTCGATATACCTTGATATACCTTGATATATCTCGAATATATGGAGATATATCTCCATATATTCAAGGTATATCTCGAATATATCTCGGTACATCTCGAATATATCTTCATATATGTCCATATATTCGAGATTGGGTATCGAGATATACCTTGATATATCTTGATATACCTTGATATATCTCGAATATATGGAGATATATCTCCATATATTCAAGGTACATCTCGAATATATCTTCATATATGTCCATATATTCGAGATCGGGTATCGAGATATACCTTGATATACCACGATATATCTTGATATATCAAGGTATATCGTGGTATACCTCAAATACCTCAAAAATACCTCAAATATATTGAGATATATGGAGGTATATCTCCATATAGTCGAGATATACCTCGATATACCTTGATTGACAGCATCAATGTTAATTGACAGCATCAATGGTCCAACAATTTTTGGTTTTTAGCAAAATGAACGTGGACACAAGAACATTAAACAATTACAAATGTACAGATTACTTTGGATTTTAAAGTTTCTTTCATTATTTCATTTGTTAGGAGAATTTAAATATTTGAATATGAGGTTAAAGTGGTATAAAATACATTAAATATGAATTATTAATTTTTTTAATTATACTAAGATAAGATAGCTTGATATACCTCGATATACCTTGATATATCTTGATATATCATAATAATAATAATAACAATAATAATGTCTATTTATATAGCGCCTTTCTAAACCAGGGTCACAAAAATATATCAAGGTATATCAAGGTATATCAAGGTATATGGAGATATATCTCCATATATTTGAGATACACCTCGATATACCTTGATATACCTTGATATATCTCGAATATATGGAGATATACCTCCATATATTTGAGATATACCTCGGTATACCTCGATATATCTTGATATATCATAATAATATTAATAACAATAATAATGTCTATTTTTATAGCGCCTTTCAAGACCAGGGTCACAAAAATATATCAAGGTATATGGAGATATATCTTGCATATATGGAGATATATCTTGCATATATGGAGATATATCTCGATATATTTGAGATACACCTCGATATACCTTGATATACCTTGATATATCTCGAATATATGGAGATATATCTCCATATATTTGAGATACACCTTGATATATCTTGATATATTTTGATATATCAAGATACATCAAGGTATATCTCCATATATCTCCATATATTCAAGGTATATCTCGAATATATCTCGGTACATCTCGAATATATCTTCATATATGTCCATATATTCGAGATCGGGTATCAAGATATACCTCGATATATCTTGATATATCAAAATAATAATAATAACAATAATAATGTCTATTTATATAGCGCCTTTCTAGACCAGGGTCACAAAAATATATCTCAAAATACAAAAATAAAAATCAATAAATACCTAAAAAATACCAAAAATATATATATGGAGGTATATCTCCATATAGTCGAGATATACCTCGATATACCTTGATTGACAGCATCAAATTTAATTTAATTGAAATATTTGAATATGAGGTTAAAGTGGTATAAAATACATAAAATATGAATTATTAATTATTTAAATTAGACTAAGATAAGATAGCTTGATATACCTTGATATACCTCGATATATCTTGATATATCTTGATATATCATAATAATAATAACAATAATAATGTCTATTTATATAGCGCCTTTCTAGACCAGGGTCACAAAAATATATCAAGGTATATCAAGGTATATGGAGATATATCTTGCATATATGGAGATATATCTCGATATATTTGAGATACACCTCGATATACCTTGATATACCTTGATATATCTCGAATATATGGAGATATATCTCCATATATTTGAGATACATCTCGATATACCTTGATATATCTTGATATATTTTGATATATCAAGATACATCAAGGTATATCTCCATATATCTCCATATATTCAAGGTATATCTCCGTACATCTCAAATATATCTCCATATATGTCCATATATTCGAGTTCGGGTATCGAGATATACCTCGATATACCTTGATATATGATATATCAAGGTATATCGAGGTATACCTCAAATACCTCAAAAATACCAAAAATATATATATGGAGGTATATCTCCATATAGTCGACATATACCTCGATATACCTTGATTGACAGCATCAAATTTAATTTAATTGAAATATTTTAATATGAGGTTAAAATGGTATAAAATACATAAAATATGAATTATTAATTATTTAAATTAGACTAAGATACATATTAGTTCCCAGACCACCGTCCTGTGCTGATAAACATAAACAAATGTATTAACAATAGATCCAAAACATGTAAACCTGCTCCCAGGGCCCCGAGCTACATGGAGCAGCTGGACGGGCCCTTCTCGCTGGCGGCGCTGCCCTACAGCCAGATGAACGAGCTCTTGAGCCGCAACGGAGATCGAATGTATTCCAGGCCCAACGACCCGCCGCCGCCGCCGCCACCGCCGCACCCGCTGGGCGAGATCAAGCCTCCGTCCGTGATCAGGTGAGACCATCCGAGCACCTCGTCGTCCCCCGTGACCCCCAGACGATCACGATGATCCGCTGAGTTCACGGAGAGATTTAAATTCATATTTAAAATGTTGTTTATTTCATTCACTAAATGAACGTGTAGCTTTATTTTATTGAGTTTGTCAGAGATAAACATTGCTTTAAGTCAAAAGAAAGAGCAGCTGTCAGATCTAACAATAATAATAATAATAACAATAACAATTATACTAATAATAACAGTAATCAGCATCAGTTAAGTATCAGCTAACTAGCTAGCTAGCATCAGTTAAGCTTCAGCTTAGCTTCAGTTTAGCATCAGTTTAGCATCAGTTTAGCATCAGTTTTAAGCTTCAGTTTAGCATCAGTTAAGCTTCAGTTTAGCTTCAGTTCAGCATCAGTTCAGCATCAGTTTAGCATCAGTTAAGCATCAGTTTAGCTTCAGTTTAGCATCAGTTTAGCATCAGTTTTAAGCTTCAGTTTTTAGCATCAGTTTAGCATCAGTTTAGCATCAGTTTAGCTTCAGTTTAGCTTCAGTTTAGCTTCAGTTTAGCTTCAATTTAGCTTCAGTTTAGCTTCAGTTCAGCTTCAGTTCAGCATCAGTTTAGCATCAGTTTAGCATCAGTTTAGCTGCAGTTTAGCTGCAGTTTAGCTTCAATTTAGCTTCAGTTTAGCATCAGTTTAGCTTCAGTTCAGCATCAGTTTAGCATCAGTTTAGCATCAGTTTAGCATCAGTTTAGCATCAGTTTAGCATCAGTTTAGCATCAGTTTAGCATCAATTTAGCATCAATTTAGCATCAGTTAAGCTTCAGTTTAGCATCAGTTTAGCTTCAGTTCAGCATCAGTTTAGCTTCAGTTCAGCATCAGTTTAGCATCAGTTTATCTTCAGTTAAGCTTCAGTTTAGCTTCAGTCTAGCATCAGTTTAGCATCAGTTAAGCTTCAGTTTAGCATCAGTTTATCTTCAGTTTAGCATCAGTTTACAAGTTTACATCCACACTCAATTTCTGGCTGTTCGAGTGCTCATTGTGCACTACATTTTAACACACTGCTCCTCGGGACACACTTGTGCACTCAAATATTAAGTGTAAGTGGGTTAGGGTTAAAGTGTGTGATCTGAGACTCGGCTTCAAGACTCGATGCTTCCCGTCTCACCTGTTCTTTTCCCTTCAGCTCCGGCTCTGGTTTCTCCGACAGTCGCCCTCAGTCTCCGGCGAGGACGACGGGCATGAACTCCAACACGCCGCCTCCCCCGCCGCCTCCTCTGCCGCCGCCGCCTCCCCCGCTGCCGTCCGCGGGTCTGCGAGGGACTCCGCCTCCGCCCGTCCCGCCTCTCCCGGCTCAGCAGCCTCCGGCCATCCCTCCACCTCCCGCTCCGCTCCAGATCGCCCCGGGCGTCCTGCACCCGGCGCCGCCGCCCGTGGCTCCGCCCATGCACAACTCGCCGGCGCGCTTCCTGGACAAAGGCGCGATGGACGCCCAGGCCAACGGCGGGATGCTGCCTCCGCCTCCTCCGCCTCCGCCCCTGCCGCTCCCGGGGGCCCGGACCCACTCGCCGTGCCCGCCCACCTCCTTCCCGGGCGCCTCCGCTCACTCGTCGGTCCACGAGATGGCGCTGAAGAGGCATCATCCCGCCAACCTGCCGCCCATCAGCGACGCACGCAGCGTGTTGCTGGAAGCCATCAGGAAAGGTTGGTGTCGCCGTCAGTCGCTCCGTGACTCGTCGTCGTTGTTGTTGTTGTTGTTGTTGTTGTCGTCGCTTTCCAAGTGTGACGCGGTCAGAGTCTCGAGTGGGAAGTCAACTTGGTCCTGGTTTCTAATGTCGCGAATCTCGAGATACTCGTCTCTATGATTCAGACAAAACACACAACTGTTGTTTGTGTTGTGTTGAAAAACACAACTTGATTTATCTATTTGATAATGAAAGTATCGATGAACCATCAAGTGTTTACCGTCTCGAGGCGTTCTAGGGAAAAGTTTTAGAGCGAAACTTGCTTTGAGGAGATGAAGTTGTGAGTCTGTGTTGAGCTTCGTCATAAGATGGTAGTGATGTGTTGATGAAGCTTCATGAAACAGTGTCATTATCTTCAGAGTCCACTAGATGGTAGTAATGTGTTGATGAAGCTTCATGAAACAGTGTCATTATCTTCAGAGTCCACTAGATGGTAGTGATGTGTTGTTGAAGCTTCATGAAACGGTGTCATTATCTTCAGAGTCCACTAGATGGTAGTGATGTGTTGATGAAGCTTCATGAAACAGTGTCATTATCTTCAGAGTCCACTAGATGGTAGTGATGTGTTGATGAAGCTTCATGAAACAGTGTCATTATCTTCAGAGTCCACTAGATGGTAGTGATGTGTTGATGAAGCTTCATGAAACAGTGTCATTATCTTCAGAGTCCACTAGATGGTAGTGATGTGTTGATGAAGCTTCATGAAACAGTGTCATTATCTTCAGAGTCCACTAGATGGTAGTGATGTGTCGATGAAGCTTCATGAAACAGTGTCATTATCTTCAGAGTCCACTAGATCGTAGTGATGTGTTGACGAAGCTTCATGAAACAGTGTCATTATCTTCAGAGTCCACTAGATGGCGTCTCTGCACTATTTGTTTTGAACAAGCGTTCTAATGATCATTTTTAAACTGATGGCGCCACCTACTGACCTCTGAACAACATGACACTGTTTCATGAAGCTTCGTCAACACATCACTAGAAATAACATTTTAACGTGTCAAGAGTCACAGACTTATTTTGAAAAATCGTATCTTTCATTCTTTGATAATCAATTAACAAAACGAAACGTCAACCTGCAGCTGATCAAAGATCATTCGATGAGATGATGAAGTGATGAATGATGAAGTGATGAATGATGAAGTGATGAAGTGATGAAGTGATGAAAGATGAAGTGATGGAGTGATGAAGTGATGAAGTGATGAATGATGAAGTGATGAATGATGAAGTGATGAGATGATGAAATGATGACGTGATGACGTGATGAAGTGATGAGATGATGAAATGATGACGTGATGGAATGATAAAGTGATGAATGATGAAGTGAAGAATGATGAAGTGGTGAATGATGAAGTGATGAATGATGAAGTCATGAAGTGATGAATGATCAAGTGATGAATGATGAGATGATGAAATGATGACGTGATGACGTGATGAAGTGATGAGATGATGAAATAATGAAGTGATGACGTGATGGAATGATGAAGTGATGAATGATGAAGTGATGAGATGATGAAATGATGACGTGATGATGTGATGAATGATGAAGTGATGAATGATGAAGTGAAGAATGATGAAGTCATGAAGTGATGAATGATCAAGTGATGAATGATGAGATGACGAAATGATGACGTGATGAATGATGAAGTGATGAGATGATGACATGATGAAGTGATGAATGATCAAGTGATGAATGATCAAGTGATGAATGATGAGATGACGAAATGATGACGTGATGAATGATGAAGTGATGAGATGATGACATGATGAAGTGATGAATGATGAAGTGATGAATGATGAAGTGATGAAGTGATGAGTGATGAATGATGAAGTGATGAGATGATGAAATGATGATGTGATGACGTGATGAATGATGAAGTGATGAATGATGAAGTGATGAGATGATGAAATGATGACGTGATGAATGATGAAGTGATGAATGATGAAGTGATGAGATGATGAAATGATGACGTGATGAAGTGATGAATGATGAAGTGATGAGTGATGAAGTGATGAAGTGATGAATGATGAAGTGATGAATGATGACGTGATGAATGATGAATGATGAAGTGATGAGTGATGAATGATGAAGTGATGGAGTGATGAATGATGAAGTGATGAAGTGATGAATGATGAAGTGAAGAATGATGAAGTGATGAATGATCAAGTGATGAATGATGAAGTGATGAATGATGAAGTGAAGAATGATCAAGTGATGAATGATGAAGTGATGAGATGATGAAATGATGACGTGATGAATGATGAAGTGATGAGTGATGAATGATGAAGTGAAGAATGATGAAGTCATGAAGTGATGAATGATGAAGTGATGAAATGAAGTGATGAGATGATGAAGAGATGAGATGATGAAGTGATGAGTGATGGAGTGATGAAGTGATGAAGTGGTGAGTGATGAAGTGATGAGTGATGGAGTGATGAATGATGAAGTGATGAATGATGAAGTGAAGAATGATCAAGTGATGAATGATGAAGTGATGAGATGATGAATGATGAAGTGATGAATGATGAAGTGATGAATGATGAAGTGAAGAATGATGAAGTCATGAAGTGATGAATGATGAAGTGATGAATGATGAAGTGATGAGATGATGAAGAGATGAGATGATGAAGTGATGAGTGATGAAGTGATGAAGTGGTGAGTGATGAAGTGATGAGTGATGGAGTGATGAACTGATGAATTGATGAACTGATGAACTGATGAATGATGAAGTCATGAAGTGATGAATGATGAAGTGAAGAATGATGAAGTTATGAATGATCAAGTGATGAATGATCAAGTGATGAGATGATGAAGTGATGAGTGATGAAGTGAAGAATGATGAAGTGGTGAATGATGAAGTGATGAGATGATGAAATGATGAAGTGATGAATGATGAAGTGGTGAATGATGAAGTGATGAGTGATGAATGATGAAGTGAAGAATGATAAAGTGATGAAGTGATGAGATGATGAAATGATGACGTGATGAATGATGAAGTGATGAATGATGAAGTGAAGAATGATGAAGTGATGAATGATGAAGTCATGAAGTGATGAAGTGATGAATGATGAAGTGAAGAATGATCAAGTGATGAATGATCAAGTGATGAATGATGAAGTGATGAGATGATGAAATGATGACGTGATGAATGATGAAGTGATGAAGTGATGGAGTGATGAATGATGAATGATGAAGTGATGAATGATGAAGTGATGAGTGTTGAATGATGAAGTGATGAATGATGAAATGATGACGTGCTGAAGTGATGAATGATGAAATGATGAATGATGGAGTGATGAATGATGAAGTGATGAAGTCATGAAGTGATGAATGATGAAGTGAAGAATGATGAAGTGATGAATGATCAAGTGATGAATGATGAAGTGATGAGATGATGAAATGAGGACGTGATGAACTGATGAAGTGATGAATGATGAAGTGATGAGATGATGAAATGATGACGTGATGACGTGATGAATGATGAATGATGAATGATGACGTGATGAATGATGAAGTGATGAGATGATGAAATGATGACGTGATGAATGATGACGTGATGAATGATGAATGATGAACTGATGAAGTGATGGAGTGATGAAGTGATGAATAATGAAGTGATGAATGATGAAGTGATGAGATGATGAAATGATGACGTGATGAATGATGAAGTGATGAATGATGAAGTGATGAATGATGAAGTGATGGAGTGATGAAGTGATGAAGTGATGAATGATGGAGTGATGAAGTGATGAAGTGATGAATGATGAAGTGATGAATGATCAAGTGATGAGATGATGAAATGATGACGTGGTGAATGATGAAGTCATGAAGTGATGAATGATGAATGATGACGTGATGAGATGATGAGATGATGAAGTGATGAGTGATGAAGTGATGAGTGATGGAGTGATGAAGTGATGAGTGATGGAGTGATGAATGATGACGTGATGAATGATGAACTGATGAACTGATGAACTGATGAGTGATGAAGTGGTGAATGATGAACTGATGAACTGATGACGTGATGAACTGATGACGTGATGAATGATGAACTGATGAACTGATGAATGATGGAGTGATGGAGTGATGAATTGATGAATGATAAACTGATGAACTGATGAGTGGTGAAGTGGTGAGTGATGAAGTGATGAATGATGAACTGATGAAGTGGTGAATGATGAAGTGATGAGATGATGAAATGATGACGTGATGAATGATGAATGATGAACTGATGAAGTGATGAATGATGAACTGATGAAGTGATGAGTGATGAAGTGATGAGTGATGGAGTGATGAAGTGATGAGTGATGGAGTGATGAATGATGAATGATGACGTGATGAATGATGAACTGATGAACTGATGAACTGATGAACTGATGAGTGATGAAGTGGTGAATGATGAACTGATGACTCCTCTCCTCCTCCAGGGATCCAGCTGAGGAAGGTGGAGGAGCAGCGAGAGCAGGAGGCGAAGCACGAGCGCGTGGGTAACGACGTCGCCACGATCCTGTCGCGCCGCATCGCCGTGGAGTACTCGGACTCGGAGGACGAGTCGGAGTTCGACGAGGGAGACTGGATGGAGTGACCGCCTGTTTTTAACGGAGGACGAGACGCCATGTTTTCTCTCCATCATCCTTTTATCTTCGTCGGTCTGTAAGCTGGAGGCGACGTCTCCTCCTCCGTGTCCCTCACAGTCCTTTCTTTCTTCGCTGCACTTCACACTTTTGAAGACCTTCGCTCCGGTTCTTCATGAAGACGAGAATCATATCTTTGCGTCGAAGCCACAGATCTGTTCCTCCGACGAGTCGTTTCTCAATCTTCAGCGTCGCACTCTTGACTTCACACCGACACACAACTTGTGTCTATTATTTTCATCCCTCAGTTTATCTTGAAGCTCTATGAAGCTTCATGAAACAGTGTCATTATCTTCAGAGTCCACTAGATGGTAGTGATGTGTTGATGAAGCTTCATGAAACAGTGTCATTATCTTCAGAGTCCACTAGATGGTAGTGATGTGTTGATGAAGCTTCATGAAACAGTGTCATTATCTTCAGAGTCCACTAGATGGTAGTGATGTGTTGATGAAGCTTCATGAAACAGTGTCATTATCTTTAGAGTCCACTAGATGGTAGCGATGGTCTGATGAAGCTTCATGAAACAGTGTCATTATCTTTAGAGTCCACTAGATGGTAGTGATGGTCTGATGAAGCTTCATGAAACTGTGTCATTATCTTCAGAGTCCACTAGATAGTAGTGATGTGTTGATGAAGCTTCATGAAACAGTGTCATTATCTTTAGAGTCCACTAGATGGTAGTGATGGTCTGATGAAGCTTCATGAAACAGTGTCATTATCTTTAGAGTCCACTAGATGGTAGTGATGGTCTGATGAAGCTTCATGAAACAATGTCATTATCTTCAGAGTCCACTAGATGGTAGTGATGCACACACCGACACACAACTTGTGTCTATTATTTTCATCCCTCAGTTTTATCTTGTTATTTGGATTTTTAACACGTTCTAATAAACGTCCGACGAAATAATCCTCGATTCAGAGTCGAAAGTTAGTTTAAAAATCAATATTATTTAAGTAAAAACCCACTGATATTTATTTTGTCAAAACCATTCCGTTCTCAGAGACGTCGTGAAGAAACGAGGAGTCGTTCAAGAAAAGTTTCATTTCTAAACCGTCGTTTTTGCTTTTACCGTCTTTTACGAACTTTTATCCGCGGATGTTTTTACAAACACAACTGTTGCTGCGTCACAACGACACAACGACACGCACACAGTTGTGTTGCTGTCACTCGTTTCTCCACATTCTGCCATGACCCGATAAATAAAACATCAGGAAGAAGAAAACCCTTGAGCCATAGCTCGTCCTGGTATCGTGACCTCTCTGTGACCTCTCTGTGACCTCTGGGGGAATTATTAAAAAGATAGAAAAGGCAGTTTCAAGGTCACGCCTCGTCAGGATTCAGTCCCTTTACTTCCCTGGACTCGGCAGCTTCCTCCGTCGCTCTGGAGACGCCTTCTGACCTCCTTCAGTTCTCGAGCAGTAATAAAAGTGTGAAACTGCCTTTTTGTTTTTTTCAAGTCGAGTGAACGAGTGAACGTCGGCCATCTTTTCTGTTCGTCTTCTATTTGCCTTATCGTTACAAACGTGTCGTTGAGTTGATGAATGTATTCGTGCTGTTACTACTTACTTGCCTGCGCTTGTTTGCTGTTTCTATGTCGGGGGGGTTTCGATGTAACACGTGAGTAACTGTTCAATGTTACAGTTTTGCCTGGAGAATTAATAAAAATCTAATGTTACATTTCATCCGACTCTGAGTGGTGTTTGGATCGTGAACGATATTTATTAAGTGAGTCTGTTGATCAGAGACGTACGACTGCAGCCAGAATTCTGAGCCGCTCTAGTAGAAGAACTCGCATCATTAACAGGAGTCAGTAGATCATCAAACACAGATGTTTCTCGAAGGAGTCAGTAGATCATCAAACACAGATGTTTCTTGAAGGAGTCAGTAGATCATCAAACACACATGTTTCTTGAAGGAGTCAGTAGATCATCAAACACACATGTTTCTTGAAGGAGTCAGTAGATCATCAAACACAGATGTTTCTTGAAGGAGTCAGTAGATCATCAAACACAGATGTTTCTTGAAGGAGTCAGTAGATCATCAAACACGGATGTTTCTTGAAGGAGTCAGTAGATCATCAAACACGGATGTTTCTTGAAGGAGTCAGTAGATCATCAAACACGGATGTTTCTTGAAGGAGTCAGTAGATCATCAAACACGGATGTTTCTTGAAGGAGTCAGTAGATCATCAAACACACAGATGTTTCTTGAAGGAGTCAGTAGATCATCAAACACGGATGTTTCTTGAAGGAGTCAGTAGATCATCAAACACGGATGTTTCTTGAAGGAGTCAGTAGATCATCAAACACAGAGATGTTTCTTGAAGGAGTCAGTAGATCATCAAACACAGATGTTTCTTGAAGGAGTCAGTAGATCATCAAACACAGATGTTTCTTGAAGGAGTCAGTAGATCATCAAACACAGATGTTTCTTGAAGGAGTCAGTAGATCATCAAACACAGATGTTTCTTGAAGGAGTCAGTAGATCATCAAACACAGATGTTTCTTGAAGGAGTCAGTAGATCATCAAACACAGATGTTTCTTGAAGGAGTCAGTAGATCATCAAACACAGATGTTTCTTGAAGGAGTCAGTAGATCATCAAACACACATGTTTCTTGAAGGAGTCAGTAGATCATCAAACACATGTTTCTTGAAGGAGTCAGTAGATCATCAAACACACATGTTTCTTGAAGGAGTCAGTAGATCATCAAACACATGTTTCTTGAAGGAGTCAGTAGATCATCAAACACACATGTTTCTTGAAGGAGTCAGTAGATCATCAAACACAGATGTTTCTTGAAGGAGTCAGTAGATCATCAAACACAGATGTTTCTTGAAGGAGTCAGTAGATCATCAAACACACAGATGTTTCTTGAAGGAGTCAATAGATCATCAAACACAGATGTTTCTTAAAGGAGTCAGTAGATCATCAAACACAGATGTTTCTCGAAGGAGTCAGTAGATCATCAAACACAGATGTTTCTTGAAGGAGTCAGTAGATCATCAAACACAGATGGTTCTTGAAGGAGTCAGTAGATCATCAAACACAGATGTTTCTTGAAGGAGTCAGTAGATCATCAAACACAGATGTTTCTTGAAGGAGTCAGTAGATCATCAAACACAGATGTTTCTTGAAGGAGTCAGTAGATCATCAAACACAGATGTTTCTTGAAGGAGTCAGTAGATCATCAAACACAGATGTTTCTTGAAGGAGTCAGTAGATCATCAAACACTGATGTTTCTTGAAGGAGTCAGTAGATCATCGAACACTGATGTTTCTTGAAGGAGTCAGTAGATCATCAAACACAGATGGTTCTTGAAGGAGTCAGTAGATCATCAAACACAGATGTTTCTTGAAGGAGTCAGTAGATCATCAAACACAGATGTTTCTTGAAGGAGTCAGTAGATCATCAAACACAGAGATGTTTCTTGAAGGAGTCAGTAGATCATCAAACACAGATGTTTCTTGAAGGAGTCAGTAGATCATCAAACACAGATGTTTCTTGAAGGAGTCAGTAGATCATCAAACACAGATGTTTCTTGAAGGAGTCAGTAGATCATCAAACACAGACATGTATCTTGAAGGAGTCAGTAGGTCATCAAACACAGATGTTTCTTGAAGGAGTCAGTAGATCATCAAACACAGATGTTTCTTGAAGGAGTCAGTAGATCATCAAACACAGATGTTTCTTGAAGGAGTCAGTAGATCATCAAACACAGATGTTTCTTGAAGGAGTCAGTAGATCATCAAACACAGATGTTTCTTGAAGGAGTCAGTAGATCATCAAACACAGATGTTTCTTGAAGGAGTCAGTAGATCATCAAACACAGATGTTTCTTGAAGGAGTCAGTAGATCATCAAACACAGACATGTATCTTGAAGGAGTCAGTAGGTCATCAAACACAGATGTTTCTTGAAGGAGTCAGTAGATCATCAAACACAGATGTTTCTTGAAGGAGTCAGTAGATCATCAAACACAGATGTTTCTTGAAGGAGTCAGTAGATCATCAAACACAGATGTTTCTTGAAGGAGTCAGTAGATCATCAAACACAGATGTTTCTTGAAGGAGTCAGTAGATCATCAAACACAGATGTTTCTTGAAGGAGTCAGTAGATCATCAAACATAAAAATGTTTCTTGAAGGAGTCAGTAGATCATCAAACACAGATGTTTCTTGAAGGAGTCAGTAGATCATCAAACACAGATGTTTCTTGAAGGAGTCAGTAGATCATCAAACACAGATGTTTCTTGAAGGAGTCAGTAGATCATCAAACACAGATGTTTCTTGAAGGAGTCAGTAGATCATCAAACACAGATGTTTCTTGAAGGAGTCAGTAGATCATCAAACACAGATGTTTCTTGAAGGAGTCAGTAGATCATCAAACACAGATGTTTCTTGAAGGAGTCAGTAGATTATCAAACACAGATGTTTCTTAAAGGAGTCAGTAGATCATCAAACACAGATGTTTCTTGAAGGAGTCAGTAGATCATCAAACACAGATGTTTCTTGAAGGAGTCAGTAGATCATCAAACACAGAGATGGTTCCAAAGCTTAGGAGCAACAGTCTGGAAGAAGCTGACACTGAGGGCTTTGTATATCCTAAATAAAACGTGGTATTATTTTTATTACATCACCATGCATGCTCTAGTAGAAGAACTCACATTTCTCCTTAAAACTCTTCACTGGCTTCCAGTTTCTTTCAGGATAATTTTAAAATTCTGGTTCTTACTTTCAGATCTATTCATGGTCAGACCTTCCATCAGTGATCTGATCCAGACTTACACCCCAGCTCGGGCTCTGAGGTCTGTGGATCAGAATCCACTGATGGTTCCTGAACTTCCGGACCAGAGGAGAGAAATCCTTCCAGATAATTTGTGCTTTTTCCTGAGACTCCTGTGTTTGTCTCTGTGTTATCTTGACCTTAAAGTATATATTTTATTGAGCATTGTTTTGATTGTTTAAGCGCTTTGTGACCCTGGTCTAGAAAACTCAACTTGCAGCTTCAAACATGTTTATATTTCTCTACAAAGGTCTTTAAAAACGTATATTCTCACATACAACAAAACCTAGAACTGACTATATTTGATCGAGTTAAAAACATTATATTTGTGACATCAAATCATAAAAAAACATCTTTATTCAAAAGCAGCCACTCGTGGTTAAAGTAATGAAACAGCTCATAAAGTCAAGTTGTGTTTATACATACTTGTGTAATTGATCCAGACTCAGGTCAACAGTTTAAACACAGAATTAATGAACAAAAGCAGGTTTAAGTTCCAGAAACTAACAAACATCAGATCAAAACCTGGAGCCTCTTCATCGTCACTTCACTCTCAGCGTGTGGTTCTTGTTCCGAGGCGGATCTCTCTGGACCTGCCGAGCTCTGGTACCGAAGCCCAGCGTCTGCAGGGATTCAGTCATGAAGTGATGAGTTGGAGACACGCACAGCATCACCAGCAGCTTCGCGTCGCCACCTAGTGGACGACAAGTGGAAACGCGTTGCAACACAAAAAAATAGATTTATAGACGTTTATGTTGTAAATTGTTCTTGTATTCTATATGAAAAATAAACAAACTTGACACATATATAATATTTAATATATTACCAACCAATATATGTATATGTGGCAGCGATCACACGTATATATTTATATTTAATATCCATGTTTATCTCGATAAACGATACAAATCCCTCGTTTTCATGATTTGATTAAAAAAAGATCATGATATGAATTAATTCTAAGAGAACTGGGTTTGATATGTGATCAGTTAATGAAGGTTTGACAACGTGAGAGTCTCGTCAGCTTTCTTACCTTAAAAGCAACAATGTAAACATTTTCAAAACCTATTAAAACTTCTAAATATTTAAACAAAATGACTGGCAATGAAACAATACTCGTGTCGCCAACACCTGCTTCACTGCAGTGATCGATGTAACTTTTAATGTAACTTTTAATGTAACTTAGTGTCGAGTTTTTCTCGAGAAATATGAGTTGATTTAGGAGCAGATGCTTCATCTCACCAGGTTTGTCTCTCAACACATAAATATCTACGGTGTGGTTTGAATATGACGTGAGTCGTGTCAAGTTGATAAACGTTTAAAAAAAGACAAAATAATTCCACACTTTTGACCTTCCAGTCTTTTTAAGATCATCAAAGGTTTCGTCATCTTCGTTCAAGTTTGTCGTCTTGAACTCCTGTGTTAGTGCACGAGGACACGATGGTGCGTTCAGGGAGCCTCGGAAATAGATGTTATCTTTGCCGATGAAAAAGACTAGACACCCCTGTACATTTTCATGATTTTCCTTTATAAATCATTGGTTGTTTCTCTGCATGAACGCCACAGTAGATTTTGAGCAGGGTTTAGGATCATTGTCTTGTTAAAATATCCAGCCTCGGCGCAACTTCAACTTTGTTACTGATTCCTGGACATTGTTCTCCAGAATCTGCTGATATTGAGAGGAATCCATGCGCCCCTCAACTTGAACAAGATCCCCCTGCACTGGCCACACACAGCATGATGGAACCACCACCAAATTGTACTGTAGGCAGCAAGTTCTTTTCTTAGAATGCTGTGTTCTTTTTCCGCCATGCATAACGCCCCTGGTTATGCCCAAATAACTCTATTTGAGTCCACAGCACCTTATTCCAAAATGAAGCTGGCTTGTCCAAATGTGCTTTAGCATATCTCAAGCGACCCCGTTTGTGGCGTGTGCAGAGAAAAGGCTTTTTCCGCTTTACTCTGCCATAAAGCATCTCCTTGTGTAAAGTGCGCTGAATAGTTGAACGATACCATCACAATAGTGTCCTGCAGGTAGTGTGTGAGTGTGTGTGAAGATGTGTGCGTGTGTAGGTGTGTGTGTGGGTGTAGGTGTGTGTGTGTGTGTAGGTGTGTGCGCGCACATATGTGTGTTCTCACCAATAGCGTCCTGCAGCAAGTGTGTGAGTGTGTGTGTAGATGTGTGTGTGTGTAGGTGTGTGTGTGTGTGTAGGTGTGTGCGCGCACATGTGTGTGTTCTCACCAATAGCGTCCTGCAGCAAGTGTGTGAGTGTGTGTGTAGATGTGTGCGTGTGTAGGTGTGTGCGTGCACATCTGTGCGTGTGTAGGTGTGTGCGCGCACATGTGTGTGTTCTTACCAATAGCGTCATGCAGCTAGTGTGTGAGTGTGTGTGTAGATGTGTGCGTGTGTAGGTGTGTGTGTGGGTGTAGGTGTGTGCGCGCACATGTATGTGTTCTCACCAATAGCGTCCTGCAGCAAGTGTGTGAATGTGTGTGTAGATGTGTGCGTGTGTAGGTGTGTGTGTGTGTGTAGGTGTGTGCGCGCACATGTGTGTGTTCTCACCAATAGCGTCCCGCAGCAAGTGTGTGAGTGTGTGTGTGTAGATGTGTGCGTGTGTAGGTGTGTGCGCGCACATCTGTGCGTGTGTAGGTGTGTGCGCGCACATGTGTGTGTTCTCACCAATAGCGTCCTGCAGCAAGTGTGTGAGTGTGTGTGTAGATGTGTGCGTGTGTAGGTGTGTGTGTGTGTGTGTGTGTAGGTGTGTGCGCGCACATGTGTGTGTTCTCACCAATAGCGTTCTGCAGCAAGTGTGTGAGTGTGTGTGTAGATGTGTACGTGTGTAGGTGTGTGTGTGTGTGTAGGTGTGTGCGCGCACGTGTGTGTTCTCACCAATAGCGTCCTGCAGCTAGTGTGTGAGTGTGTGTGTAGATGTGTCCGTGTGTAGGTGTGTGTGTGTGTGTAGGTGTGTGCGCGCACAGGTGTGTGTTCTCACCAATAGCGTCCTGCAGCAAGTGTGTGAATGTGTGTGTAGATGTGTGCGTGTGTAGGTGTGTGTGTGTGTGTAGGTGTGTGCGCGCACATGTGTGTGTTCTCACCAATAGCGTCCCGCAGCAAGTGTGTGAGTGTGTGTGTGTAGATGTGTGCGTGTGTAGGTGTGTGCGCGCACATCTGTGCGTGTGTAGGTGTGTGCGCGCACATGTGTGTGTTCTCACCAATAGCGTCCTGCAGCTAGTGTGTGAGTGTGTGTGTAGATGTGTGCGTGTGTAGGTGTGTGTGTGTGTGTTTAGGTGTGTGCGCGCACATGTGTGTGTTCTCACCAATAGCGTCCTGCAGCAAGTGTGTGAATGTGTGTGTAGATGTGTGTGTGTGTAGGTGTGTGCGTGCACATCTGTGCGTGTGTAGGTGTGTGCGCGCACATGTGTGTGTTCTCACCAATAGCGTCCTGCAGCTAGTGTGTGAGTGTGTGTGTAGATGTGTCCGTGTGTAGGTGTGTGTGTGTGTGTAGGTGTGTGCGCGCACAGGTGTGTGTTCTCACCAATAGCGTCCTGCAGCTAGTGTGTGAGTGTGTGTGTGTAGATGTGTGCGTGTGTAGGTGTGTGTGTGTGTAGGTGTGTGCGCGTACATGTGTGTGTTATCACCAATAGCGTCCTGCAGCAAGTGTGTGAGTGTGTGTGTAGATGTGTGCGTGTGTAGGTGTGTGTGTGTGTGTAGGTGTGTGCGCGCACATGTGTGTGTTCTCACCAATAGCGTCCTGCAGCAAGTGTGTGAGTGTGTGTGTAGATGTGTGCGTGTGTAGGTGTGTGTGTGGGTGTAGGTGTGTGCGCGCACATGTGTGTGTTCTCACCAATAGCGTCCTGCAGCTAGTGTGTGAGTGTGTGTGTAGATGTGTGCGTGTGTAGGTGTGTGTGTGTGTGTAGCTGTGTGCGCGCACATGTGTGTGTTCTCACCAATAGAGTCCTGCAGCAGGTGTGTGAGTCGACTGTTCCTGTACGGGACGTGAGGTCTGTTTTCAGCCAGAGCCGCCAGGACGTCAGACAGAGCTGAGAGACTTCTGTTGATGCAGGAGACTTCCCACAGAGCAGCACCGGACGAGCCCGACATCCCTGGAACACACACACACACACACACACACACACACATGTTTGACACGCCGAACACAACCCGAACACACACACACATGAAGATCTCACCGACACACTCGCTTCCTGCCAGGTCCACCAGCTGCAGCCTGGTCTTGAAGGGGGTCTGCAGGACACTGGGTCTGGGGGAGGGACAGGGGGAGTGAGACGGGGAGGGACTGGGCGAGGACGCGGCGCTGGCGAAGGACGCGTCGTCCGCCGGCGGGTTGGCGCGGCGACACCGTGGACTCCACCACTCCTTCTGGCCCGAGCGCCTCGAGTCCTGCCGGGCCCTGCGGAGCCGCCGAGCTGCAGAGACACCCGGTTTTTAAAAGGGCTGCGAGGACCGGACCGGGGTCACGTCACCTAGAGCCAGAGCGTGGGGACTCCTGGAGGAGACGCCGAGGGAGACCACCAGGTGCGAGCGAGACGAGTCGGCGTGGACGAGCGTGGACCCGTGAGCTCGAAGCCTCAGGACCCGGTCCACCACCTGCAGGACGTCAGCGGCGTCGGACACGGACCTGAAGACGAGCGAAGATTTAAATCTACCATATGTCAAAAATAGTTGATTTATAATATATTATATACACATTTTAAGTTATAAGTTTATTAAAACATGTATTTCTGCTGCGATTAACAATCAGAAAAGAGAAAATATCATTTAAATTGTAGAAGATTCTAATGTTTTTTCAATGAAGTTTATAAAAAAGTGTCAGCGAATGACAAGAGATCGATTATAAATATGATAATTATTGATCATCTTTGAACAACGACACGAGTCACGGCTACAATATCACGAATGATCGATTCATCTCCTTCAAATTCTACATTAAAATTGTATTATTTGATGATTATTCTATGATTTAAATGTTAAAACATTTGAAAAATAATCCATTTTCCATGATTTCCATGAAACATATTTATTTGGTGACTTAAGTAGTTTTAAACAAATCAGATTAAAGAATGATTGACAGCAGTTTGATCTGTTGATGGATTGATAGACCCGTCTTATGTTGCTTCTGATTGGTTGATTACTTGGCGGCTTCAGTGATTGGCCAGATACGCAAAAATGACCCAATTTTATTATCATTCAAAAATAAATATATTCAATGTGTAAATACAAGCGTGAGAAATGTCAAAGTGTGACGTGAGAAATGTGGTCCAAATAACGTGACTGTCACTCAAAGACTAAGCTAAACTATGTTAAGCTAAGCTAAGCTAAGGTTAACTAAGCTAAGCTAAACTAAGCTAAGATACACTAAGCTACGCTAAACTACGTTAAACTAAACTAAGCTAAGCTAAACTAAGCTAAGCTAAGCTAAGCTAGGCTAAGCTAAGCTAAACTAAGCTAAGCTAAGCTAGGCTAAGCTAAGCTAAGCTAAGCTAAACTAAGCTAAGCTAAGCTAAGCTAAGCTAAGGTTAACTAAGCTAAGTTAAACTAAGCTAAGATACACTAAGCTACGCTAAACTACGTTAAACTAAACTAAGCTAAGCTAAACTAAGCTAAGCTAAGCTAAGCTAAGCTAAGCTAAGCTAAGCTAAGCTAAGCTAAGCTAAGCTAAGCTAAGCTAAGCTAAACTAAGCTAAGCTAAGCTAAGCTAAGCTAAGCTAAGCTAGCACCTGTCTCTACCACATTTATCTCAAACTGCCTCGTTCTAACAGATCTACTTCCACAAACACCAAGAGGTCAAACCATCATCACTCACTGATGTGTGAGCGCCGCCACTTCGCTGCCGCCCGCCGAGGTCGTGATGACGTCCTTGTGGCGACTCGGCGCGTTTCCTCGCTCGTCTCTCGCCAGCAGGTCCAGCACTTCGTTGTTGTAAACTTCCACCACGGAAACTTCCACCGTGTAGTTTTCTGACGGCTTGTCCCGGATCAGCCTGAGACGCACAACACGTTTGATAGAAACACACAATAAGACTGAGGACGGACCAACAAGCTAGCAAACATATAGCATTTAGCAAAGATATAGCATTTAGCAAAGATATAGCATTTAGCAACAGCTTGTAATTTTATTTACTCCTATGGATTTCTATCATGTGATCATTTTGTGTGTCATGTGAACATTGTGTGTGTCATGTGAACATTGTGTGTGTCATGTGAACATTGTGTGTGTCATGTGAACATTGTGTTTGTCATGTGAACATTGTGTTTGTCATGTGAACATTATCTATGTCATGTGAACATTATGTGTGTCATGTGAACATTATGTGTGTCATGTGAACATTGTGTTTGTCATGTGAACATTGTGTTTGTCATGTGAACATTATCTATGTCATGTGAACATTATGTGTGTCATGTGAACATTATGTGTGTCATGTGATCAATATGTGTGTCATGTGAACAATATGTGATCATTATGTGTGTCATGAGATCATTATGTGTTTCATGTGAATATTATGTGTGTCATGTGAACATTATGTGCGTCATGTGAACATTATGTGTGTCATGTGATCAATATGTGTGTCATGTGATCATTATGTGTGTCATGTGATCATTATGTGTGTCATGTGAACATTATGTGTGTCATGTGAACATTATGTGTTTCATGTGAACATTATGTGTGTCATGTGATCAATATGTGTGTCATGTGGTCATTATGTGTGTCATGTGAACATTATGTGTGTCATGTGAACATTATGTGTGTCATATGAACATTATGTGTGTCATGTGAACATTATGTGTGTCATGTGATCATTATGTGTGTCATGTGAACATTATGTGTGTCATGTGATCATTATGTGTTTCATGTGAACATTATGTGTGTCATGTGAACATTATGTGTGTCATGTGGTCATTATGTGTTTCATGTGAACATTATGTGTGTCATGTGATCATTATGTGTGTCATGTGATCATTATGTGTGTCATGTGGTCATTATGTGTGTCATGTGGTCATTATGTGTGTCATGTGGTCATTATGTGTGTCATGTGGTCATTATGTGTGTCATGTGAACATTATGTGTGTCATGTGGACATTATGTGTGTCATGTGATCATTATGTGTGACATGTGAACATTATGTGTGTCATGTGAACATTATGTGTGTCATGTGAACATTATGTGTGTCATATGATCATTATGTGTGTCATGTGATCATTATGTGTGTCATGTGATCATTATGTGTGACATGTGAACATTATGTGTGTCATGTGAACATTATGTGTGTCATGTGAACATTATGTGTGTCATATGATCATTATGTGTGTCATGTGATCATTATGTGTGTCATATGATCATTATGTGTGTCATGTGATCATTATGTGTGTCATGTGATCTTCCACACGCATCATGAGCTCAGATGACGTTCTATTCAAACTAACAAAGCACCTGAAGAGTTCTTCTGCCGCCTGAGGGACGAGGCCTCGCTGGTTCCTCTGACCTCCCATCATGGTGTGAGTCTTTCCACTGCCCGTCTGTCCGTACGCCATCACGCACACGTTATACCTGGAGACGCGACCCTCAGTGAACCATGGTGTCCACGGACCAGAAGACTCACCCGTCCAGCAGTGACGTGAGCAGCGGCCTGACCTCCTCGAACACCGTCTCCTGGGAGTCCTCCGGCCCGTGGACCCTGGACGTCAAGGTGGTTCAGAGAGAGAGAGAGAGAGAGAGAACAGATGCTGGACTCACCTTTCAAACTCAAACGTCCTGGTCTGGCCTGATGTTCCAGACTTCATGGACTTGACGAGCAAAGTGTCCTGGAAATACATTTATTATTATTATTATTATTACGATTCATTGTTACTGAAGCATGTTTTAATCTTTTCAAATGTCTTCATAACTTTATTGACACTCACATCACTGACGACATGGATCACTTCCTCTGAAGACCTGCAAAATAAAAGTCCTTGAAACACTTTTGTCTTCGACCTTCAGGCTCAACGACCGACCTTGACCCGGACGGTTGGCGATCGAGGCTCAGGACCGGACGAACCCGGCAGTGGACCCTGATGTTCCCTCGTAACTCCTGCGACACGACAGACTCGTGAGAAGAAAGTTTTCGACGCAGTGAAGACGCACAACTGTCGCCTCACCACCAACGTGTTGTGTAGTTGTTTCCTGCGCTCTCTCTCCGCTCGACACCTGCCTCGCTCGTCCTCCAGGGCGCGCTCTAGAGCTGCAACACAAACATGACGATTACGATCAAACGTTGCCTTCATTTCATTACATTAAGTGTGTGTTTTGCATGATAACAAAAAGAAAAAACACACTGGAGGGTTTATTCCCTCAGGGGCCGCATTAAATACTGTGAGAGCTTTTAGGGGCCGTCAAGCAAAAGGTAAAAATACTTTAAATCGTGTATAATTAACAGTACATTCATACATAACCTTTAGTCTTAACCTTTAGTATTATTTCAGTTTTCTAGTTTACTTGAAAGATTCTAAAGGAAAGAAATATCCATGTGTGATTTAGTTTAAAATTGAAAATAAAAGATATAACACGCAAATACATGTTATTTACGTCACTTTTGAGTAATAGAAGAAGTAGTAGTAGTTTAAGTAGTAAATGTAATTGTTGTTTAAGTTTCACTACTTGTAATATCATCAGAAATAATACTAGCACATGTCATAAGTAAGTAAGTATAACATGGAATATTTAATTAAACATGTAGCAACAGTAGCTTATAATAGTTGCATTAGGAGTAGTAACAATAGTACTAATACATTTCATACAAGTATAAAATGGAATATTTAATTAAACATGTAGCAACAGTAGCTTATAATAGTTGCATTAGTAGTTCTAACAATAGTACTAGTACATGTGATACAAGTATAACATGGAATATTTAATTAAATATGTAGCAACAGTAGCTAATAATAGTTGCATTAGGAGTACTAACAATAGTACTAATACATGTCATATTAGTATAAAATGGAATATTTAATTAAACATGTAGCAACAGTAGCTAATAATAGTTGCATTAGTAGTTCTAACAATAGTACTAGTACATTTCATACAAGTATAAAATGGAATATTTAATTAAACATGTAGCAACAGTAGCTTATAATAGTTGCATTAGGAGTACTAACAATAGTACTAATACATGTCATATTAGTATAAAATGGAATATTTAATTAAAAATGTAGCAACAGTAGCTAATAATAGTTGCATTAGGAGTAGTAACAATAGTACTAGTACATTTCATACAAGTATAACATGGAATATATAATTAAACATGTAGCAACAGTAGCTTATAATAGTTGCATTAGTAGTACTAACAGTAGTACTAGTTGACGTCACACAAGTATAACATGGAATATTTAATTAAACATGTAGCAACAGTAGCTAATAATAGTTGCATTAGGAGTACTAACAATAGTACTAGTACATGTCATATTAGTATAAAATGGAATATTTAATTAAAAATGTAGCAACAGCAGCTAATAATAGTTGCATTAGGAGTAGTAACAATAGTACTAGTACATTTCATACAAGTATAACATGGAATATTTAATTAAACATGTAGCAACAGTAGCTTATAATAGTTGCATTAGTAGTACTAACAATAGTACTAGTACATGTCATATTAGTATAAAATGGAATATTTAATTAAAAATTTAGCAATAGTAGCTAATAATAGTTGCATTAGGAGAACTAACAATAGTACTAGTACATGTCATATTAGTATAAAATGGAATATTTAATTAAACATGTAGCAACAGTAGCTAATAATAGTTGCATTAGTAGTACTAACAATAGTACTAGTACATTTCATACAAGTATAAAATGGAATATTTAATTAAACATGTAGCAACAGTAGCTTATAATAGTTGCATTAGTAGTACTAACGACAGTACTAGTACATTTCATACAAGTATAAAATGGAATATTTAATTAAACATGTAGCAACAGTAGCTAATAATAGTTGCATTAGTAGTACTAATAATAGTACTAGTACATTTCATACAAGTATAAAATGGAATATTTAATTAAACATGTAGCAACAGTAGCTTATAATAGTTGCATTAGTAGTACTAACAATAGTACTAGTTGACGTCACACAAGTATAACATGGAATATTTAATTAAACATGTAGCAACAGTAGCTTATAATAGTTGCATTAGGAGAACTAACAATAGTACTAGTACATGTCATATTAGTATAAAATGGAATATTTAATTAAACATGTAGCAACAGTACCTAATAATAATTGCATTAGTAGTTCTAACAATAGTACTAGTACATTTCATACAAGTATAAAATGGAATATTTAATTAAACATGTAGCAACAGTAGCTTATAATAGTTGCATTAGTAGTACTAATAATAGTACTAGTACATTTCATACAAGTATAAAATGGAATATTTAATTAAACATGTAGCAACAGTAGCTTATAATAGTTGCATTAGTAGTACTAACAATAGTACTAGTACATGTCATACAAGTATAACATGGAATATTTAATTAAACATGTAGCAACAGTAGCTAATAGTAGTTGCATTAGTAGTTCTAACAATAGTACTAGTACATGTGATACAAGTATAACATGGAATATATAATTAAACATGTAGCAACAGTAGCTTATAATAGTTGCATTAGGAGTACTAACAATAGTACTAGTACATTTCATACAAGTATAAAATGGAATATTTCATTAAACATGTAGCAACAGTGGATAATAATAGTTGCATTAGGAGTACTAACAATAGTACTAGTACATTTCATACAAGTATAAAATGGAATATTTCATTAAACATGTAGCAACAGTGGATAATAATAGTTGCATTAGGAGTACTAACAATAGTACTAGTACATTTCATACAAGTATAAAATGGAATATTTCATTAAACATGTAGCAACAGTGGATAATTATAGTTGCATTAGGAGTACTAACAATAGTACTAATACATGTCATATTAGTATAAAATGGAATATTTAATTAAAAATGTAGCAACAGTAGCTAATAATAGTTGCATTAGGAGTAGTAACAATAGTACTAGTACATTTCATACAAGTATAACATGGAATATATAATTAAACATGTAGCAACAGTAGCTTATAATAGTTGCATTAGTAGTACTAACAGTAGTACTAGTTGACGTCACACAAGTATAACATGGAATATTTAATTAAACATGTAGCAACAGTAGCTAATAATAGTTGCATTAGGAGTACTAACAATAGTACTAGTACATGTCATATTAGTATAAAATGGAATATTTAATTAAAAATGTAGCAACAGCAGCTAATAATAGTTGCATTAGGAGTAGTAACAATAGTACTAGTACATTTCATACAAGTATAACATGGAATATTTAATTAAACATGTAGCAACAGTAGCTTATAATAGTTGCATTAGTAGTACTAACAATAGTACTAGTACATGTCATATTAGTATAAAATGGAATATTTAATTAAAAATTAAGCAATAGTAGCTAATAATAGTTGCATTAGGAGAACTAACAATAGTACTAGTACATGTCATATTAGTATAAAATGGAATATTTAATTAAACATGTAGCAACAGTAGCTAATAATAGTTGCATTAGTAGTACTAACAATAGTACTAGTACATTTCATACAAGTATAAAATGGAATATTTAATTAAACATGTAGCAACAGTAGCTTATAATAGTTGCATTAGTAGTACTAACAACAGTACTAGTACATTTCATACAAGTATAAAATGGAATATTTAATTAAACATGTAGCAACAGTAGCTAATAATAGTTGCATTAGTAGTACTAATAATAGTACTAGTACATTTCATACAAGTATAAAATGGAATATTTAATTAAACATGTAGCAACAGTAGCTTATAATAGTTGCATTAGTAGTACTAACAATAGTACTAGTTGACGTCACACAAGTATAACATGGAATATTTAATTAAACATGTAGCAACAGTAGCTTATAATAGTTGCATTAGGAGAACTAACAATAGTACTAGTACATGTCATATTAGTATAAAATGGAATATTTAATTAAACATGTAGCAACAGTGCCTAATAATAATTGCATTAGTAGTACTAACAATAGTACTAGTACATTTCATACAAGTATAAAATGGAATATTTAATTAAACATGTAGCAACAGTAGCTTATAATAGTTGCATTAGTAGTACTAATAATAGTACTAGTACATTTCATACAAGTATAAAATGGAATATTTAATTAAACATGTAGCAACAGTAGCTTATAATAGTTGCATTAGTAGTACTAACAATAGTACTAGTACATGTCATACAAGTATAACATGGAATATTTAATTAAACATGTAGCAACAGTAGCTAATAGTAGTTGCATTAGTAGTTCTAACAATAGTACTAGTACATGTGATACAAGTATAACATGGAATATATAATTAAACATGTAGCAACAGTAGCTTATAATAGTTGCATTAGTAGTACTAACAATAGTACTAGTTGACGTCACACAAGTATAACATGGAATATTTAATTAAACATGTAGCAACAGCAGCTAATAATAGTTGCATTAGGAGTAGTAACAATAGTACTAGTACATTTCATACAAGTATAAAATGGAATATTTAATTAAACATGTAGCAACAGTAGCTTATAATAGTTGCATTAGTAGTACTAACAATAATAGTAGTACATGTCATATTAGTATAAAATGGAATATTTAATTAAAAATGTAGCAACAGTAGCTAATAATAGTTGCATTAGGAGTACTAACAATAGTACTAGTACATTTCATACAAGTATAAAATGGAATATTTCATTAAACATGTAGCAACAGTGGATAATAATAGTTGCATTAGGAGTACTAACAATAGTACTAGTACATTTCATACAAGTATAAAATGGAATATTTCATTAAACATGTAGCAACAGTGGATAATAATAGTTGCATTAGGAGTACTAACAATAGTACTAGTACATTTCATACAAGTATAAAATGGAATATTTCATTAAACATGTAGCAACAGTGGATAATTATAGTTGCATTAGGAGTACTAACAATAGTACTAGTACATGTCATATTAGCATAACATGGAATATTTAATTAAACATGTAGCAACAGTAGCTTATAATAGTTGCATTAGTTGTACTAACAATAGTAGTAGTACTAGAAGGAGTAGTTAAAGTATCGACGGTGTATTATTTATGGTCAAGCCCCTGAACGGCGCCACCATGTGGAACTGCCAAAGAATATTCCATTAAATAATTTAATTAAAATTCAATTTTAAAATCGTTATAAAAGCCCTTTATTTTCAAAATAAAATAAAACACATGAAGGAATGAATCTTCAAATAAAGATCTTGTAATTAAATTGTAAGATTAGTCATAGTTTTATAGTATAATTTTGACCTCACGGGGGCGCACTCGGGTCCGGTTGACAGGTTTAAATGGAGAGAAGATTAGAACGAGTGATGTGAGACAAAGAGGATCAGACACATGTGTCCATCACTGCAAGAAGATCTTTTACACGTTCATCAAATCTTCCTCAAGGACTTTATTTAATGAAATGTTGACAGAAACGTCGGATCAACCATTAAAACATTGAACTTGTGATTTCAGTGAAGATTTGAGTGATCTGTGGATGAATTTTGAGGAAGAAGATGAAACGAGTTGATACTTATGAAGCACATTTAAGTGATGAGCGACGGGTTTGTTTGAAAAGTGAAGGTCAGTCGGTGCGAAAAAACAAACATATTTACTCTGGACTCGGTCTCCACGGCAACCGTCCCGAGCGGCTCGGTCCAGCTTGTCCAGGAGGTCCCGGCTCTGCTCCTCCAGCTCGGACGCGAAGCTCACGTACACGGCGAAGATCTCGCTCAAGCATCGCTTCACCTCCTGCGACAGCAGAGTGAGCGGCGGCGTCTCCGCGCACAGGTGTGTCGACTCACCTGGACGTCAGACAGAAGTTTGGTCACGACTGCAGGAGATATTTTCTGGTGACGACGGAGACGCTCCAGGGTCTTCGTCCCGTCGCTGTCCTGACGCATCTTCTGCAAGTATATTCATGTGTAACTGATGTGTCGATGAAGCTTCATGAAACAGTGTCATTATGTTCAGAGTCCACTAGATGGTAGTGATGTGTTGATGAAGCTTCATGAAACAGTGTCATTATCTTCAGAGTCCACTAGATGGTAGTGATGTGTTGATGAAGCTTCATGAAACATTGTCATTATCTTCAGAGTCCACTAGATGGTAGTGATGTGTTGATGAAGCTTCATGAAACAGTGTCATTATCTTCAGAGTCCACTAGATGGTAGTGATGTGTTGATGAAGCTTCATGAAACATTGTCATCATCTTCAGAGTCCACTAGATGGTAGTGATGTGTTGATGAAGCTTCATGAAACAGTGTCATTATCTTCAGAGTCCACTAGATGGTAGTGATGTGTTGATGAAGCTTCATGAAACAGTGTCATTATGTTCAGAGTCCACTAGATGGTAGTGATGTGTTGATGAAGCTTCATGAAACAGTGTCATTATCTTCAGAGTTCACTAGATGGTAGTGATGTGTTGATGAAGCTTCATGAAACAGTGTCATTATCTTCAGAGTCCACTAGATGGTAGTGATGTGTTGATGAAGCTGTATGAAACAGTGTCATTATCTTCAGAGTCCACTAAATGGTAGTGATGTGTTGATGAAGCTTCATGAAACAGTGTCATTATCTTCAGAGTCCACTAGATGGTAGTGATGTGTTGATGAAGCTCCATGAAACAGTGTCATTATCTTCAGAGTCCACTAGATGGTAGTGATGTGTTGATGAAGCTGTATGAAACAGTGTCATTATCTTCAGAGTTCACTAGATGGTAGTGATGTGTTGATGAAGCTTCATGAAACATTGTCATTATGTTCAGAGTCCACTAGATGGTAGTGATGTGTTGATGAAGCTTCATGAAACAGTGTCATTATCTTCAGAGTCCACTAGATGATAGTGATGTGTCGATGAAGCTTCATGAAACAGTGTCATTATCTTCAGAGTCAACTAGATGATAGTGATGTGTCGATGAAACTTCATGAAACAGTGTCATTATCTTCAGAGTCCACTAGATGGTAGTGATGTGTTGATGAAGCTTCATGAAACAGTGTCATTATCTTCAGAGTCCACTAGATGGTAGTGATGTGTTGATGAAGCTTCATGAAACAGTGTCATTATCTTCAGAGTCCACTAGATGATAGTGATGTGTCGATGAAGCTTCATGAAACAGTGTCATTATCTTCAGAGTCCACTAGATGATAGTGATGTGTCGATGAAGCTTCATGAAACAGTGTCATTATCTTCAGAGTCCACTAGATGATAGTGATGTGTCGATGAAGCTTCATGAAACAGTGTCATTATCTTCAGAGTCCACTAGATGGTAGTGATGTGTTGATGAAGCTTCATGAAACAGTGTCATTATCTTCAGAGTCCACTAGATGGTAGTGATGTGTTGATGAAGCTTCATGAAACAGTGTCATTATCTTCAGAGTCCACTAGATGGTAGTGATGTGTCGATGAAGCTTCATGAAACCGTGTCATTATCTTCAGAGTCCACTAGATGGTAGTGATGTGTTGATGAAGCTTCATGAAACAGTGTCATTATCTTCAGAGTCCACTAGATGGTAGTGATGTGTCGATGAAGCTTCATGAAACAGTGTCATTATCTTCAGAGTCCACTAGCTGGTAGTGATGTGTCGATGAAGCTTCATGAAACAGTGTCATAATCTTCAGAGTCCACTAGATGGCGTCTCTGCACTATTTGTTTTGAAAAAGTGTTCTAATGAAACATCATGTTTTAAGCTGATGGCGCCACCTACTGACCTCCGGACAACATGACACTGTTTCATGAAGCTTCATCAACACATCACTACAATAAGCTTTGAGTTACAGGTAAAATAAAGATACAATAGATGTTTGAATAGAAGCTCTTTTGACCGAATTAAATCAATACATTCAGAAACTAACTTGAGAAAAAGCTAAATACAAATAAATCAAAAAACTATAATATGGATAAATAAGAAATATATTCCGATTTTACCCATTTTTGTGAGTTAAACAATAAACACGATCAACTGTGAAACTAACAATAAAGTTAATTCTCATACGTCTGCGAGTCTCAAGTGAAGGATCGCGTTCTCAGTCTCCAGCTCCAGGATCTTCTCCTCTTTACTCTGAAACAAACGAAGGTAAAAACATCTTATTTTGAAGGAAACATGTTAAAAAAAAAAACTCACTCTGAGCTTGTGTTCCAGCAGATGAACCTGGTGAGCAAAGATCTGGTCCCGGTTCACAAACACAGGCATGTCTGCTGCAGAAGAAGGACTTGAAGCTCCAGAGATAACCTGTGGAATCATTTAAGCCGATTAGAAACCAGTCAGTCTGCGCACCTGTCATCTGCTGACGCGCCTCCGGACGCCAGGGGGCAGCAGCGCGTCGACGGGAAGCGCAGAAGAAGAAGAAACTCAAACACTTCCGCAGACGCGCTTCTGCCGCAGCAGCTGTTCGTGCGTCTCGATTTAAAGCGCAATTCTCGCGAGAAAATGACCAAAAACAAGGACAAACGCCGCGAGAACACGAGCGTCGCCAGCGAGGTGAGATGTTCGCGCCACGAACCGCCGACTGTGGTCACGTGTTTGACATGTTGGTCACGTGACAGATCGACCGGCTGGAGGAGAGACGAGCTCGTTGTCATGACAACATCGAGAGGGCGGAGCTGAGGAGCCGGAAGGAGATGCTGTGTGAGCGGGACAGGTGAGCACAGGTGTAGAGACACGTGTTTTGGATCAACCTCCTGCATTATTGATCAGTTGTTGATGTTTAACGTTTATTCTACACAAGCTTCTGTTAGAACCATTTAAATATTTAAAAATATTAAAATATTTAATAAAATAATTAATTACCAGATTAAAGTCGTATCAAATATTTTATTACGAGATTAAAGTCGTATAAAATATTTTATTACGAGATTAAAGTCGTATAAAATAATGAATTACCAGATTAAAGTCGTATAAAATATTTTATTACAAGATTAAAGTCGTACAAAATATTTTATTACAAGATTAAAGTCGTATAAAATATTTTATTACAAGATTAAAGTCGTATAAAATATTTTATTACGAGATTAAAGTCGTATAAAATGATTAATTACAAGATTAAAGTCGTATAAAATATTTTATAACAAGATTAAAGTCTTAAAAAATAAATAATTACAAGATTAAAGTCGTACAAAATATTTTATTACAAGATTAAAGTCGTATAAAATATTTTATTACAAGATTAAAGTCGTATAAAATATTTAATTACGAGATTAAAGTCGTATAAAATATTTTATTACAAGATTAAAGTCGTATAAAATATTTTATTACAAGATTAAAGTCGTATAAAATATTTTATTACAAGATTAAAGTCGTATAAAATATTTTATTACGAGATTAAAGTCGTATAAAATGATAAATTACAAGATTAAAGTCGTATAAAATATTTTATTACAAGATTAAAGTCGTATCAAATATTTTATTACAAGATTAAAGTCGTATAAAATATTTTACTACGAGATTAAAGTCGTATAAAATATTTTATTACAAGATTAAAGTCGTATAAAGTATTTTATTAAAAGATTAAAGTCGTATAAAATGATTACGAGATTAAAGTCGTATATAATATTTTATTACAAGATTAAAGTCGTATCAAATATTTTATTACAAGATTAAAGTCGTATAAAATATTTTATTACAAGATTAAAGTCGTATAAAATATTTTATTACGAGATTAAAGTCGTATAAAATATTTTGTTACGAGATTAAAGTCGTATAAAATATTTTGTTACGAGATTAAAGTCATATAAAATATTTTATTACCAGATTAAAGTCGTATAAAATATTTTATTACGAGATTAAAGTCGTATAAAATATTTTTATTAAAAGATTAAAGTCGTATAAAATAATTAATTACCAGATTAAAGTCGTATAAAATTATTAATTACAAGATAAAAGTCTTATAAAATAATTAATAAAGAGATTAAAGTCGTTTACAATGATTAATTACAAGATTAAAGTCGTATAAAATATTTTATTACGAGATTAAAGTCGTATAAAGTGATTAATTACAAGATTAAAGTCGTATAAAATATTTTATTACGAGATTAAAGTCGTATAAAATGATTAATTACAAGATTAAAGTCGTATAAAATATTTTATAACACGATTAAAGTCTTAAAAAATAAATAATTACAAGATTAAAGTCGTACAAAATATTTTATTACGAGATTAAAGTCGTATAAAAGATTTTATTACGAGATTAAAGTCGTACAAAATATTTTATTACAAGATTAAAGTCGTATAAAATAAATAATTACAAGATTAAAGTCGTTTAAAATGATTAATTACAAGATTAAAGTCGTATAAAATATTTTATTACGAGATTAAAGTTGTATAAAATGATTAATTACAAGATTAAAGTCGTATAAAATATTTTATTACAAGATTAAAGTCGTATAAAATAATTAATAACCAGATTAAAGTCGTTTAAAATGATTAATTACAAGATTAAAGTCGTATAAAGTATTTTATTACGAGATTAAAGTCGTGTAAAATATATTATTACAAGATTAAAGTCGTATAAAATATTTTATTACAAGATTAAAGTCGTACAAAATATTTTATTACAAGATTAAAGTCGTATAAAATAATTAATTACCAGATTAAAGTCGTATCAAATATTTTATTACAAGATTAAAGTCGTATAAAATATTTTATTACAAGATTAAAGTCGTATAAAACAATTAATTACCAGATTAAAGTCGTATAAAATGATTAATTACAAGATTAAAGTCGTACAAAATATTTTATTACAAGATTAAAGTCGTATTAAATATTTTATTACGAGATTAAAGTCGTATAAAATATTTAATTACGAGATTAAAGTCGTTTAAAATATTTTATCACAAGATTAAAGTCGTATAAAATGATTAATTACAAGATTAAAGTCATATAAAATATTTTATAACAAGATTAAAGTCTTAAAAAATAAATAATTACAAGATTAAAGTCGTACAAAATATTTTATAACAAGATTAAAGTCTTAAAAAATAAATAATTACAAGATTAAAGTCGTACAAAATATTTTATTACAAGATTAAAGTCGTATAAAATATTTTATTACAAGATTAAAGTCGTATAAAATAATTAATTACCAGATTAAAGTCGTTTAAAATGATTAATTACAAGATTAAAGTCGTATAAAATATTTTATTACGAGATTAAAGTCGTATAACATATTTTATTACGAGATTAAAGTCGTATAAAATATTTTATTACAAGATTAAAGTCGTATAAAATATTTTATTACAAGATTAAAGTCGTATAAAATATTTTATTACGAGATTAAAGTCGTATAACATATTTTATTACGAGATTAAAGTCGTATAAAATATTTTATTACAAGATTAAAGTCGTATAAAATGATTAATTACAAGATTAAAGTCGTATAAAATATTTTATTACAAGATTAAAGTCGTATAAAATATTTTATAACAAGATTAAAGTCTTAAAAAATAAATAATTACAAGATTAAAGTCGTACAAAATATTTTATTACAAGATTAAAGTCGTATAAAATATTTTATTATGAGATTAAAGTCGTATAAAATGATTAATTACGAGATTAAAGTCGTATAAAATATTTTATTACAAGATTAAAGTCGTATAAAATATTTTATTACGAGATTAAAGTCATATAAAATATTTTATTACGAGATTAAAGTCGTATAAAATGATTACGAGATTAAAGTCGTATAAAATGATTAATTTCAAGATTAAAGTCGTACAAAATATTTTATTACGAGATTAAAGTCGTATAAAATATTTTATTACAAGATTAAAGTTGTATAAAATAATTAATTACCAGATTAAAGTCGTATAACATATTTTATTACAAGATTAAAGTCGTATAAAATAATTAATTACCAGATTAAAGTCGTATTAAATGATTAATTACAAGATTAAAGTCGTATAACATATTTTATTACAAGATTAAAGTCGTCTAAAATAATTAATTACCAGATTAAAGTTGTATTAAATGATTAATTACAAGATTAAAGTCGTATTAAATATTTTATTACCAGATTAAAGTCGTATAACATATTTTATTACAAGATTAAAGTTGTATAAAATAATTAATTACCAGATTAAAGTCGTATAACATATTTTATTACAAGATTAAAGTCGTATAAAATAATTAATTACCAGATTAAAGTTGTATTAAATGATTAATTACAAGATTAAAGTCGTATTAAATATTTTATTACGAGATTAAAGTCGTATAAAATAATTAATTACCAGATTAAAGTTGTATTAAATGATTAATTACCAGATTAAAGTCGTATAACATATTTTATTACAAGATTAAAGTCGTATAAAATAATTAATTACCAGATTAAAGTCGTATAACATATTTTATTACAAGATTAAAGTCGTATAAAATAATTAATTACCAGATTAAAGTCGTATTAAATGATTAATTACAAGATTAAAGTCGTATAAAATAATTAATTACGAGATTAAAGTTGTATAAAATACTTTTACTATGAGATTATTATTGGGTAATAGAAACTTTTATTATACCTGAGTGTCTTGAGATATAACTATGTATATCTGTATATATATATATATATATATCACTATATATAACTTTGCAAACACACTTTAAATAAAGTTGAAATGTTGTCTCTGATCCACAGACAAGAACTAGAAGATGAAATGAACATCATGAACGAGAGAGTTCAGAAGCTGGGTGAGTATATTAAAGTAGAGAAGATGTATAATAACAAGTTTAATTATAATTATAGATGAACTACAAGTGAAAGATGTTATAATAACAAGTTTAATTATAATTATAGATGAACTACAAGTAAAAGATGTTATAATAACAAGTTTAATTATAATTATAGATGAACTACAAGTGAAAGATGTTATAATAACAACTTTAATTATAATTATAGATGAACTACAAGTGAAAGATGTTATAATAACAAGTTTAATTATAATTATAGATGAACTACAAGTGAAAGATGTTATAATAACAAGTTTAATTATAATTATAGATGAACTACAAGTGAAAGATGTTATAATAACAAGTTTAATTATAATTATAGATGAACTACAAGTGAAAGATGTTATAATAACAAGTTTAATTATAATTATAGATGAACTACAAGTGAAAGATGTTATAATAACAAGTTTAATTATAATTATAGATGAACTACAAGTGAAAGATGTTATAATATCAAGTTTAATTATAATTATAGATGAACTACAAGTGAAAGATGTTATAATAACAAGTTTAATTATAATTATAGATGAACTACAAGTGAAATATGTTATAATAACAAGTTTAATTATAATTATAGATGAACTACAAGTGAAAGATGTTATAATAACAAGTTTAATTATAATTATAGATGAACTACAAGTGAAAGATGTTATAATAACAAGTTTAATTATAATTATAGATGAACTACAAGTGAAAGATGTTATAATAACAAGTTTAATTATAATTATAGATGAACTACAAGTGAAAGATGTTATAATAACAAGTTTAATTATAATTATAGATGAACTACAAGTGAAAGATGTTATAATAACAAGTTTAATTATAATTATAGATGAACTACAAGTGAAAGATGTTATAATAACAAGTTTAATTATAATTATAGATGAACTACAAGTGAAAGATGTTATAATAACAAGTTTAATTATAATTATAGATGAACTACAAGTGAAAGATGTTATAATAACAAGTTTAATTATAATTATAGATGAACTACAAGTGAAAGATGTTATAATAACAAGTTTAATTATAATTATAGATGAACTACAAGTGAAAGATGTTATAATAACAAGTTTAATTATAATTATAGATGAACTACAAGTGAAAGATGTATAATAACAAGTTTAATTATAATTATAGATGAACTACAAGTGAAAGATGTTATAATAACAAGTTTAATTATAATTATAGATGAACTACAAGTGAAGGATGTTATAATAACAAGTTTAATTATAATTATAGATGAACTACAAGTGAAGGATGTTATAATAACAAGTTTAATTATAATTATAGATGAACTACAAGTAAAAGATGTTATAATAACAAGTTTAATTATAATTATAGATGAACTACAAGTAAAAGATGTTATAATAACAAGTTTAATTATAATTATAGATGAACTACAAGTGAAAGATGTTATAATAACAAGTTTAATTATAATTATAGATGAACTACAAGTAAAAGATGTTATAATAACAAGTTTAATTATAATTATAGATGAACTACAAGTGAAAGATGTTATAATAACAAGTTTAATTATAATTATAGATGAACTACAAGTGAAAGACGTTATAATAACAAGTTTAATTATAATTATAGATGAACTACAAGTAAAAGATGTTATAATAACAAGTTTAATTATAATTATAGATGAACTACAAGTAAAAGATGTTATAATAACAAGTTTAATTATAATTACAGATGAACTACAAGTGAAAGATGTTATAATAACAAGTTTAATTATAATTATAGATGAACTACAAGTAAAAGATGTTATAATAACAAGTTTAATTATAATTATAGATGAACTACAAGTGAAAGATGTTATAATAACAAGTTTAATTATAATTATAGATGAACTACAAGTGAAAGACGTTATAATAACAAGTTTAATTATAATTATAGATGAACTACAAGTAAAAGATGTTATAATAACAAGTTTAATAATAATTATAGATGAACTACAAGTAAAAGATGTTATAATAACAAGTTTAATAATAATTATAGATGAACTACAAGTGAAAGATGTTATAATAACAAGTTTAATAATAATTATAGATGAACTACAAGTAAAAGATGTTATAATAACAAGTTTAATTATAATTATAGATGAACTACAAGTAAAAGATGTTATAATAACAAGTTTAATTATAATTATAGATGAACTACAAGTGAAAGACGTTATAATAACAAGTTTAATTATAATTATAGATGAACTACAAGTGAAAGATGTTATAATAACAAGTTTAATTATAATTATAGATGAACTACAAGTGAAAGATGTTATAATAACAACTTTAATTATAATTATAGATGAACTACAAGTGAAAGACGTTATAATAACAAGTTTAATTATAATTATAGATGAACTACAAGTGAAAGATGTTATAATAACAAGTTTAATTATAATTATAGATGAACTACAAGTGAAAGATGTTATAATAACAAGTTTAATTATAATTATAGATGAACTACAAGTGAAAGATGTTATAATAACAAGTTTAATTATAATTATAGATGAACTACAAGTGAAAGATGTTATAATAACAAGTTTAATTATAATTATAGATGAACTACAAGTGAAAGATGTTATAATAACAAGTTTAATTATAATTATAGATGAACTACAAGTGAAAGATGTTATAATAACAAGTTTAATTATAATTATAGATGAACTACAAGTAAAAGATGTTATAATAACAAGTTTAATTATAATTATAGATGAACTACAAGTGAAAGATGTTATAATAACAAGTTTAATTATAATTATAGATGAACTACAAGTAAAAGATGTTATAATAACAAGTTTAATTATAATTATAGATGAACTACAAGTGAAAGATGTTATAATAACAAGTTTAATTATAATTATAGATGAACTACAAGTGAAAGACGTTATAATAACAAGTTTAATTATAATTATAGATGAACTACAAGTAAAAGATGTTATAATAACAAGTTTAATTATAATTATAGATGAACTACAAGTAAAAGATGTTATAATAACAAGTTTAATTATAATTACAGATGAACTACAAGTGAAAGATGTTATAATAACAAGTTTAATTATAATTATAGATGAACTACAAGTGAAAGATGTTATAATAACAAGTTTAATTATAATTATAGATGAACTACAAGTAAAAGATGTTATAATAACAAGTTTAATTATAATTATAGATGAACTACAAGTGAAAGATGTTATAATAACAAGTTTAATTATAATTATAGATGAACTACAAGTGAAAGACGTTATAATAACAAGTTTAATTATAATTATAGATGAACTACAAGTAAAAGAAAGATCTTATAATAACAAGTTTAATTATAATTATAGATGAACTACAAGTAAAAGATGTTATAATAACAAGTTTAATAATAATTATAGATGAACTACAAGTAAAAGATGTTATAATAACAAGTTTAATAATAATTATAGATGAACTACAAGTGAAAGATGTTATAATAACAAGTTTAATAATAATTATAGATGAACTACAAATAAAAGATGTTATAATAACAAGTTTAATTATAATTATAGATGAACTACAAGTGAAAGATGTTATAATAACAAGTTTAATTATAATTATAGATGAACTACAAGTGAAAGATGTTATAATAACAAGTTTAATTATAATTATAGATGAACTACAAGTGAAAGATGTTATAATAACAACTTTAATTATAATTATAGATGAACTACAAGTGAAAGACGTTATAATAACAAGTTTAATTATAATTATAGATGAACTACAAGTGAAAGATGTTATAATAACAAGTTTAATTATAATTATAGATGAACTACAAGTGAAAGATGTTATAATAACAAGTTTAATTATAATTATAGATGAACTACAAGTGAAAGATGTTATAATAACAAGTTTAATTATAATTATAGATGAACTACAAGTGAAAGATGTTATAATAACAAGTTTAATTATAATTATAGATGAACTACAAGTGAAAGATGTTATAATAACAAGTTTAATTATAATTATAGATGAACTACAAGTAAAAGATGTTATAATAACAAGTTTAATTATAATTATAGATGAACTACAAGTAAAAGATGTTATAATAACAAGTTTAATTATAATTATAGATGAACTACAAGTAAAAGATGTTACAATAACAAGTTTAATTATAATTATAGATGAACTACAAGTAAAAGATCTTATAATAACAAGTTTAATTATAATTATAGATGAACTACAAGTGAAAGATGTTATAATAACAAGTTTAATTATAATTATAGATGAACTACAAGTGAAAGATGTTATAATAACAAGTTTAATTATAATTATAGATGAACTACAAGTAAAAGATCTTATAATAACAAGTTTAATTATAATTATAGATGAACTACAAGTGAAAGATGTTATAATAACAAGTTTAATTATAATTATAGATGAACTACAAGTGAAAGATGTTATAATAACAAGTTTAATTATAATTATAGATGAACTACAAGTGAAAGACGTTATAATAACAAGTTTAATTATAATTATAGATGAACTACAAGTGAAAGATGTTATAATAACAAGTTTAATTATAATTATAGATGAACTACAAGTGAAAGACGTTATAATAACAAGTTTAATTATAATTATAGATGAACTACAAGTGAAAGATGTTATAATAACAAGTTTAATTATAATTATAGATGAACTACAAGTGAAAGATGTTATAATAACAAGTTTAATTATAATTATAGATGAACTACAAGTGAAAGATGTTATGATAACAAGTTTAATTATAATTATAGATGAACTACAAGTGAAAGATGTTATAATAACAAGTTTAATTATAATTATAGATGAACTACAAGTGAAAGATGTTATAATAACAACTTTAATTATAATTATAGATGAACTACAAGTGAAAGATGTTATAATAACAAGTTTAATTATAATTATAGATGAACTACAAGTAAAAGATGTTATAATAACAACTTTAATTATAATTATAGATGAACTACAAGTGAAAGATGTTATAATAACAAGTTTAATTATAATTATAGATGAACTACAAGTGAAAGATGTTATAATAACAGGTTTAATTATAATTAAAGATGAACTTCAAGTGAAAGATGTTATAATAACAAGTTTAATTATAATTATAGATGAACTACAAGTGAAAGATGTTATAATAACAAGTTTAATTATAATTATAGATGAACTACAAGTGAAAGATGTTATAATAACAAGTTTAATTATAATTATAGATGAACTACAAGTGAAAGATGTTATAATAACAAGTTTAATTATAATTATAGATGAACTTCAAGTGAAAGATGTTATAATAACAACTTTAATTATAATTATAGATGAACTACAAGTGAAAGATGTTATAATAACAACTTTAATTATAATTATAGATGAACTACAAGTAAAAGATGTTATAATAACAAGTTTAATTATAATTATAGATGAACTACAAGTAAAAGATGTTACAATAACAAGTTTAATTATAATTATAGATGAACTACAAGTAAAAGATCTTATAATAACAAGTTTAATTATAATTATAGATGAACTACAAGTGAAAGATGTTATAATAACAAGTTTAATTATAATTATAGATGAACTACAAGTGAAAGATGTTATAATAACAAGTTTAATTATAATTATAGATGAACTACAAGTGAAAGACGTTATAATAACAAGTTTAATTATAATTATAGATGAACTACAAGTGAAAGATGTTATAATAACAAGTTTAATTATAATTATAGATGAACTACAAGTGAAAGACGTTATAATAACAAGTTTAATTATAATTATAGATGAACTACAAGTGAAAGATGTTATAATAACAAGTTTAATTATAATTATAGATGAACTACAAGTGAAAGATGTTATAATAACAAGTTTAATTATAATTATAGATGAACTACAAGTGAAAGATGTTATGATAACAAGTTTAATTATAATTATAGATGAACTACAAGTGAAAGATGTTATAATAACAAGTTTAATTATAATTATAGATGAACTACAAGTGAAAGATGTTATAATAACAACTTTAATTATAATTATAGATGAACTACAAGTGAAAGATGTTATAATAACAAGTTTAATTATAATTATAGATGAACTACAAGTAAAAGATGTTATAATAACAACTTTAATTATAATTATAGATGAACTACAAGTGAAAGATGTTATAATAACAAGTTTAATTATAATTATAGATGAACTACAAGTGAAAGATGTTATAATAACAGGTTTAATTATAATTAAAGATGAACTTCAAGTGAAAGATGTTATAATAACAAGTTTAATTATAATTATAGATGAACTACAAGTGAAAGATGTTATAATAACAAGTTTAATTATAATTATAGATGAACTACAAGTGAAAGATGTTATAATAACAAGTTTAATTATAATTATAGATGAACTACAAGTGAAAGATGTTATAATAACAAGTTTAATTATAATTATAGATGAACTTCAAGTGAAAGATGTTATAATAACAAGTTTAATTATAATTATAGATGAACTACAAGTGAAAGATGTTATAATAACAACTTTAATTATAATTATAGATGAACTACAAGTAAAAGATGTTATAATAACAACTTTAATTATAATTATAGATGAACTACAAGTGAAAGATGTTATAATAACAAGTTTAATTATAATTATAGATGAACTACAAGTAAAAGATGTTATAATAACAAGTTTAATTATAATTATAGATGAACTACAAGTGAAAGACGTTATAATAACAACTTTAATTATAATTATAGATGAACTACAAGTGAAAGATGTTATAATAACAACTTTAATTATAATTATAGATGAACTACAAGTGAAAGATGTTATAATAACAAGTTTAATTATAATTATAGATGAACTACATGTTCTGATAAGAGTTTCTGTCCAGATAAGGAGCTGCAGGTGTTGCGAGGTGAGAACCGCAGGAACATGATGCTCTCAGTGGCTCTTCTGGCCATCAGTGCACTTTTCTACTACACCTTCTTCTACAACGAAGACAAATGATCTTCTTACGAACTTTTGCACATGGAAACTTCTCATCTGAAGCAGTACCTCAGTCCGGCCTCTGGGTGGCGCCAATGTCGTTCTTGCTGAACCAACGCATGGAAGAAAGAGCTTCATCTTGATCTCCTCGCTTGATATGATTCTTGAATGTCAGCAAAATATCTCTTCAATAAATGGAAAAAAAACATTTGTGTTCATTTAATGACTCAGTTTAGTGTGAGTCACTGTGAGATGTCGCTGTTGTGCGATTGTTGTTGTTATAACACGTTTAAATATTCAGCACATTTATATTTTAGAAATTAATAACAACTCTGACTTTATTTTTCCAGATGAAAAAAACGTAACTTATTCTCAGTTCATGACACTTTTCACAACTTTTATACTCTTTTATTATTTATTTATTTATTTCATATATTTCGTCAACGAGATTCTAGATTTTCCTTAAATATTTCCCTCGAAACTTGATTCAAATCAACTGTTTATCGAATATTTTTAATTAATTTCCGACAACTTTGCTAACAATAGTGTTTATTAATAAACATTAATATTTTTTGTTTATTTAACATCAACCATTTGTCTTTATTAATAAACAAACATTAATAATTTGTCTTTATTAATAAACAATAATTTGTGTTTATCAATAAACATTCATCATTTGTGTTTATTAACACACATTAATCATTTGTGTTTATTAATAAACAAACATTAATAATTTGTCTTTATTAATAAACATTAATCATTTGTGTTTATCAATAAACACAAATAATTAATGTTTATTTATTGATAAATTATTGGTGTTTATCAATAAACAATTATCATTTGTGTTTATTGATTAACACCAATAATTAATGTTTATTAATAAACATTAATTATTTGTGTTTATCAATAAACATTAATCATTTGTGTTTATCAATAAACACAAATAATTAATGTTTATATATTGATAAATTATTGGTGTTTATCAATAAACAATAATCATTTGTGTTTATTGATAAACACCAATAATTAATGTTTATTAATAAACATTAATTATTGGTGTTTATCAATAAACATTAATCATTTGTGTTTATCAATAAACACAAATAATGAATGTTTATTTATTGATAAATGATTGGTGTTTATCAATAAACAATTATCATTTGTGTTTATTGCGTTTGTAATTTTGTAATTGACTGAATTAATGTAATAAAATATATTTTGTCATATTTGATATTTATCTGACATATTTTCAATCTTTCATTTCTTCTAATTATATTATTCTTATTTTTGTATTTTATTTTAATTCAAATACATTTGGACGATACACACGACACCTTAAAAATAATGAATAAATACATGTTATTGATCTTTGATTGTGATCAATGAACGTTGTTCTCTCACGTTATTGTCTTTGATTTGAATGACAATATTTAAAGGTTTTCAACTCAAAACAACAAAACTATTCTGATGATGATTCTCAATCAATCAATCAAGGGAGTGATCGATCATAAATCAATCAATCAAGGGAGTTATCAATCATCAATCAATCAAGGGAGTGATCGATCATCAATCAATCAATCAAGGGAGTGATCGATCATCAATCAATCAATCAAGGGAGTTATCGATCATCAATCAATCAAGGGAGTGATCGATCATCAATCAATCAATCAAGGGAGTGATCGATCATAAATCAATCAATCAAGGGAGTGATCGATCATCAATCAATCAAGGGAGTGATCGATCATCAATCAATCAATCAAGGGAGTGATCGATCATCAATCAATCAATCAAGGGAGTTATCGATCATCAATCAATCAAGGGAGTGATCGATCATAAATCAATCAAGGGAGTGATCAATCATAAATCAATCAAGGGAGTGATCGATCATCAATCAATCAAGGGAGTGATCGATCACAAATCAATCAATCAATCAAGGGAGTGATCGATCATAAATCAATCAATCAAGGGAGTGATCGATCATCAATCAATCAAGGGAGTGATCAATCATAAATCAATCAATCAATCAAGGGAGTGATCGATCATCAATCAATCAAGGGAGTGATCGATCACAAATCAATCAAGGGAGTGATCGATCATAAATCAATCAATCAAGGGAGTGATCAATCATAAATCAATCAAGGGAGTGATCGATCATCAATCAATCAAGGGAGTGATCGATCACAAATCAATCAATCAATCAAGGGAGTGATCGATCATAAATCAATCAATCAAGGGAGTGATCGATCATCAATCAATCAATGGAGTGATCGATCATAAATCAATCAATCAAGGGAGTGATCGATCATCAATCAATCAAGGGAGTGATCAATCATAAATCAATCAATCAAGGGAGTGATCAATCATAAATCAATCAAGGGAGTGATCGATCATAAATCAATCAAGGGAGTGATCGATCATAAATCAATCAAGGGAGTGATCGATCATAAATCAATCAAGGGAGTGATCGATCATAAATCAATCAATCAAGGGAGTGACCGATCATCAAACAATCAAGGGAGTGACCGATCATAAATCAATCAATCAAGGGAGTGATCAATCATAAATTAATCAAGGGAGTGATCGATCATAAATCAATCAATCAAGGGAGTGATCAATCATAAGTCAATCAATCAAGGGAGTGATCGATCATCAAACAATCAAGGGAGTGATCAATCATAAATCAATCAATCAAGGGAGTGATCGATCATAAATCAATCAATCAATCAAGGGAGTGATCGATCATCAATCAATCAAGGGAGTGATCGATCATAAATCAATCAATCAAGGCAGTGATCGATCATAAGTCAATCAATCAAGGCAGTGATCGATCATAAATCAATCAATCAAGGCAGTGATCGATCATCAATCAATCAAGGCAGTGATCGATCATAAATCAATCAAGGGAGTGATCGATCATAAATCAATCAAGGGAGTGATCGATCATAAATCAATCAAGGGAGTGATCGATCATAAATCAATCAAGGCAGTGATCGATCATAAATCAATCAAGGGAGTGATCGATCATAAATCAATCAATCAAGGCAGTGATCGATCATCAATCAATCAAGGGAGTGATCAATCATAAATCAATCAATCAAGGCAGTGATCGATCATAAATCAATCAAGGGAGTGATCGATCATCAATCAATCAAGGGAGTGATCGATCATCAAACAATCAATCAAGGGAGTGATCGATCATCAATCAATCAATCAAAGCAGTGATCGATCATCAATCAATCAAGGGAGTGATCGATCATCAATCAATCAATCAAGGCAGTGATCGATCATCAATCAATCAAGGGAGTGATCGATCATAAATCAATCAATCAAGGCAGTGATCGATCATCAATCAATCAAGGGAGTGATCGATCATCAATCAATCAATCAAGGCAGTGATCGATCATTAATCAATCAATCAAGGCAGTGATCGATCATAAATCAATCAATCAAGGCAGTGATCGATCATTAATCAATCAATCAAGGCAGTGATCGATCATTAATCAATCAATCAAGGCAGTGATCGATCATAAATCAATCAATCAAGGCAGTGATCGATCATAAATCAATCAATCAAGGGAGTTATTGATCATCAATCAAGGCAGTGATCGATCATAAATCAATCAATCAAGGCAGTGATCGATCATCAATCAATCAAGGGAGTGATCAATCATAAATCAATCAATCAAGGCAGTGATCGATCATAAATCAATCAAGGGAGTGATCGATCATCAATCAATCAAGGGAGTGATCGGTCATCAAACAATCAAGGGAGTGATCGGTCATCAAACAATCAATCAAGGGAGTGATCGATCATCAATCAATCAATCAAGGGAGTGATCTATCATAAATCAATCAATCGAGGCAGTGATCGATCATAAATCAATCAATCGAGGCAGTGATCGATCATAAATCAATCAAGGCAGTGATCGATCATAAATCAATCAAGGCAGTGATCGATCATAAATCAATCAAGGGAGTGATCGATCATAAATCAATCAAGGCAGTGATCGATCATAAATCAATCAAGGCAGTGATCGATCATAAATCAATCAATCAAGGGAGTGATCGATCATCAAACAATCAATCAAGGCAGTGATCGATCATAAATCAATCAAGGCAGTGATCGATCATAAATCAATCAAGGCAGTGATCGATCATAAATCAATCAAGGCAGTGATCGATCATAAATCAATCAATCAAGGGAGTGATCGATCATCAAACAATCAATCAAGGCAGTGATCGATCCTGCAGCGACGAGTGTTTTCTCCACCATCAGAGTCTGAGAGAACATGACTCGATGGTTTCCATCTGGAGACTGAATTACACAACAATCGTCTCTTCATCACAGAAACAGTTGAGCAAACGTCTGATTGGATGAGAATAATTGTTTGTGTCGTCCTCCTACACACTGATGACACATCCCAGCATCAACACACACACACACACACACACACACTCTTACATGATCATAGAAAATTACACAACCCAGGATTACACTGAAAACGTCTCTAAATTTTCTTCTTGATCTGAAGATGCTCGACATATCAGGGGTCAGAGGTCAAGCTGGTCAATCTAAGGATGAAGCTGCATTACTGTGTTGCTCCTCATCTGTAATCACACTCTTTACCTGTGTTACTCCATCTAGTGGATTTTGAAGATAATGACACTGTTTCATGAAGCTTCATCAACACATCACTACTATCTAGTGGACTCTGAAGATAATGACACTGTTTCATGAAGCTTCATCAACATATCAATATGACCTTGGTCTACAAAGGCGCTATATAAATAGAGATTATTATTATTATTATTATTATTATTATTATTATTATCTAGTGGACTCTGAAGATAATGACACTGTTTCATGAAGCTTGATCAACATATCACTACCATCTAGTGGACTCTGAAGATAATGACACTGTTTCATGAAGCTTCATCAACACATCACTACCATCTAGTGGACTCTGAAGATAATGACACTGTTTCATGAAGCTTCATCAACACATTACTACCATCTAGTGGACTCTGAAGATAATGACACTGTTTCATGAAGCTTCATTAACACATCACTACCATCTAGTGGACTCTGAAGATAATGACACTGCTTCATGAAGCTTCATCAACACATCACTACCATCTAGGGGACTCTGAACATAATGACACTGTTTCATGAAGCTTCATCGACACATCACTACCATCTAGTGGACTCTGAAGATAATGACACTGTTTCATGAAGCTTCATCAACACATCACTACCATCTAGTGGACTCTGAAGATAATGACACTGTTTCATGAAGCTTCATCAACACATCACTACCATCTAGTGGACTCTGAAGATAATGACACTGCTTCATGAAGCTTCATCAACACATCACTACCATCTAGTGGACTCTGAACATAATGACACTGTTTCATGAAGCTTCATCAACACATCACTACCATCTAGTGGACTCTGAAGATAATGACAATGTTTCATGAAGCTTCATCGACACATCACTACCATCTAGTGGACTCTGAAGATAATGACACTGTTTCATGAAGCTTCATCAACACATCACTACCATCTAGTGGACTCTGAAGATAATGACACTGTTTCATGAAGCTTTATCGACACATCACTACCATCTAGTGGACTCTGAAGATAATGACACTGTTTCATGAAGCTTCATCGACACATCACTAGCATCTAGTGGACTCTGAAGATAATGACACTGTTTCATGAAGCTTCATCAACACATGACAACCATCTAGTGGACTCTGAACATAATGACACTGTTTCATGAAGCTTCATCAACACATCACTACAATCTAGTGGACTCTGAAGATAATGACACTGTTTCATGAAGCTTCATCGACACATCACTACCATCTAGTGGACTCTGAAGATAATGACACTGTTTCATGAAGCTTCATCGACACATCACTACCATCTAGTGGACTCTGAAGATAATGACACTGTTTCATGAAGCTTCATCGACACATCACTACCATCTAGTGGACTCTGAAGATAATGACACTGTTTCATGAAGCTTCATCAACACATCACTACCATCTAGTGGACTCTGAAGATAATGACACTGTTTCATGAAGCTTCATCGACACATCACTACCATCTAGTGGACTCTGAAGATAATGACACTGTTTCATGAAGCTTCATCGAAGACAGAAGCTGAAATCACTTTTGCATTTTTAACAAAATATTTTCTACTAACATTTGATATAAAGGTTCTTACAAAGATCCTCAAACGTATATAGTCCTGTTTCATGTCCTAGAATCAGAAGAGTGTTTATTTCCCATAAAGAAAACCAAAAAGCCTCCGTTTCTGCGATGAATCCTGGATTGTTAAGAATCTTCTGCTCCTCCACCAGAACCTGGTGTCACAGGAAGCATCAGCATCGAAGGTCAACTGTCAAACATGAGCCATGATAAATATTCTGGGATGTCTGATTCCCGCGCCTCGGTGACAGCTGGAAGGTTTGACTGATGGTTGACGCCTCGTTGTCCCACATTTTCATCCTTGACCGGATGAACCAGATGTGTCAGTGACGGCGACACGTCTGATCTAACGTGTGCTCGGAAACCATCTTCACCAGTTCTACACATCAGGCGTGTAGAGACTCACACGGCAACACGTCGAGCGCACACACAAGGCACGCCATCACACACGCCTACACACAATCTGTGCTCGCAACACAAGACCGCAGACACACACTTACATAACCAGCTGGTGAGGCACCACAGGGACTTGCCTCACCTCTATGTATGGTGAGGCACCACAGGGACTTGCCTCACCTCTATCTTTGGTGAGGCACCATAGGGACTTGCCTCACCTCTATCTTTGGTGAGGCACCATAGGGACTTGCCTCACCTCTATCTTTGGTGAGGCACCACAGGGACTTGCCTCACCTCTACCTTTGGTGAGGCACCACAGGGACTTGCCTCACCTCTATCTATGGTGAGGCACCACAGGGACTTGCCTCACCTCTATCTTTGGTGAGGCACCACAGGGACTTGCCTCACCTCTATCTATGGTGATGCACCACAGGGACTTGCCTCACCTCTATCTATGGTGAGGCACCATAGGGACTTGCCTCACCTCTATCTATGGTGAGGCACCACAGGGACTTGCCTCACCTCTATCTTTGGTGAGGCACCATAGGGACTTGCCTCACCTCTATCTTTGGTGAGGCACCATAGGGACTTGCCTCACCTCTATCTTTGGTGAGGCACCACAGGGACTTGCCTCACCTCTATCTATGGTGAGGCACCACGGGGACTTGCCTCACCTCTATCTATGGTGAGGCACCACAGGGACTTGCCTCACCTCTATCTATGGTGAGGCACCACAGGGACTTGCCTCACCTCTATCTATGGTGAGGCACCACAGGGACTTGCCTCACCTCTATCTTTGGTGAGGCACCACAGGGACTTGCCTCACCTCTATCTATGGTGAGGCACCACGGGGACTTGCCTCACCTCTATCTATGGTGAGGCACCCCAGGGACTTGCCTCACCTCTATCTTTGGTGAGGCACCACAGGGACTTGCCTCACCTCTATCTTTGGTGAGGCACCATAAGGACTTGCCTAACCTCTATCTATGGTGAGGCACCACAGGGACTTGCCTCACCTCTATCTTTGGTGAGGCACCATAGGGACTTGCCTCACCTCTATCTATGGTGAGGGACTTGCCTCACCTCTATCTATGGTGAGGCACCACAGGGACTTGCCTCACCTCTATCTATGGTGAGGCACCACAGGGACTTACCTCACCTCTATCTTTGGTGAGGCACCCCACAGGGACTTGCCTCACCTCTATCTATGGTGAGGCACCACAGGGACTTGCCTCACCTCTATCTATGGTGAGGCACCACAGGGACTTGCCTCACCTCTATCTATGGTGAGGCACCTGAGGCACCACAGGGACTTGCCTCACCTCTATCTATGGTGAGGCACCACAGGGACTTGCCTCACCTCTATCTTTGGTGAGGCACCACACGGACTTGCCTCACCTCTATCTATGGTGAGGCACCATAGGGACTTGCCTCACCTCTATCTTTGGTGAGGCACCACAGGGACTTGCCTCACCTCTATCTTTGGTGAGGCACCACAGGGACTTGCCTCACCTCTATCTATGGTGAGGCACCACAGGGACTTGCCTCACTTCTATCTATGATGAGGCACCACTGGGACTTGCCTCACTTCTATCTATGATGAGGCACCACTGGGACTTGCCTCACCTCTATCTATGATGAGGCACCACTGGGACTTGCCTCACCTCTATCTCTGGTGAGGCACCACAGGGACTTGCCTCACCTCTATCTTTGGTGAGGCACCATAGGGACTTGCCTCACCTCTATCTATGGTTAGAAAAACAACATAAAGAAAAGGATACAAAGATTAACATAGAATATCATCTTTTCACTCCTGCTTCTAAGCTCAGAATTAAACAATCTAGTAACACGGGGAACGAACGAGTCCCTGAGTCTATTAGAGTTGCATCATGGGAGGAGCATTCGTGCTCCATCTATTAAGGCTGGAATATAGAAAACAGTCCCGATGATCAAGGTTTGAGTTAGTTCTTCATGATGGTTAAAACTAATAAACATTGACATAAGTTACTTCTGAAGTGTTTTCCCATAATTCCACAGTGAAAGTTGAGTATGACTAGTTTTCTCTTCTCAGTATTTCCTCAGCGGCAGGACGTTGAACGCGTGACATCTGTCGCCGACAATAACAAGCAGAACAAACAAGTGGATCCATTAACGGTGTCGTCACCTTTGCTCCGGTTGCCGCTCGACACCGACTCCACAGAAACGTCTCAGACGTTCAGGAGCAGGAACTATGTTCACTAAACCGATGGAGTGATGTGCTGATCATAATAATCACAACACAACTGTAACACAACAACTTGTGTTTGCTCGTCCGAGTTCACTGGTTTATGAAGACGTGATGTTGCGTAATCATAGTGTAAACGTGGTCCTGGAAGTGACTGCTGTTGTGTTGCACATGTTCAGGTGTGTGTGTGTGTCTGTGTGTGTGTGTGTGTGTGTGTGTGTCTGCAGCAGCTCCTGTTCAAACAGCAGATAAACTGTGTTTGTCGCTTCATTCACACACTTCTGTCATCACGTACACACACTTTACTACTCAGGTGACAGACATCACGTACACAGACGTATACACACCCACACACACACGTATACACACGTATTCACCCACACACACACGTACACACACGTGTCAGCATCAGACTCGTCACTGCATCTCAACAGTAGCTGAAAGCGAGTCTTTCCTTCACATCATTATCAGCAGAAAATTTCATTTATCCTCAAAACACGTGTGGTCAGGAGTCTGTTTACACACACATGCACATACAAACACACACACACACACACACATGCACACACCCACACACAAACACTTGCACACACATACACACACACACACACACTTGCACACACATACATTCACACACACATTCACACCATCAGGAACCACACATGCACAAACAAACAAACACACACACACACACACACACACACACACAGATCCAGACACTCAGACAAAAACATGTGCACTCACACTCACTTAAACGCACCCACACACTCTTACGCAGAAGCTCATTTGCACACACACTCACACACTTCTAACCAGGCTGCCATTAGTCTCTACAAAAACACACACAGCTACAGATGGAGAGCGACAAAGCAACAAGTTATGACTCACATACACTCGTTTGAACACACACGTCTCACACACACACAATACAACACACATCATGTGTTTTTTTCACACAAGGACACAATCAAAGTCAATTTAAATATTTTATTCTTCTCGTAGAAAACGGTCGACAAAGACAAACACCATACAAAATGTCGCACACAGTACTTACAAACTGAGAACACAACCAGGAATGTTACAATACTGCTTTGGCATTTCTTCACTGGCAAATAATAAATAAAGTTCAAGTTTTCTGCCGTTGTTGATGAAGCTTCATGAAACAGTGTCATGTTGTTCAGAGGTCAGTAGGTGGCGCCATCAGTTTAAAAATGATGTTTCATTAGAACACTTGTTCAAAACATATAGTGCAGAGACGCCATCTAGTGGACTCTGAAGATAATGACACTGTTTCATGAAGCTTCATCGACACATCACTATCATCTAGTGGACTCTGAAGATAGTGACACTGTTTCATGAAGCTTCATCGACACATCACTACCATCTAGTGGACTCTGAAGATAGTGACACTGTTTCATGAAGCTTCATCGACACATCACTACCATCTAGTGGACTCTGAAGATAGTGACACTGTTTCATGAAGCTTCATCGACACATCACTACCATCTAGTGGACTCTGAAGATAGTGACACTGTTTCATGAAGCTTCATCAACACATCACTACCATCTAGTGGACTCTGAAGATAATGACACTGTTTCATGAAGCTTCATCAACACATCACTACCATCTAGTGGACTCTGAAGATAATGACACTCTTTCATGAAGCTTCATCAACACATCACTACCATCTAGTGGACTCTGAAGATAATGACACTGTTTCATGAAGCTTCATCGACACATCACTACCATCTAGTGGAGTCTGAAGATAATGACACTGTTTCATGAAGCTTCATCGACACATCACTACCATCTAGTGGACTCTGAAGATAATGACACGGTTTCATGAAGCTTCATCAACACATCACTACCATCTAGTGGACTCTGAAGATAATGACACTGTTTCATGAAGCTTCACCGACACATTCACTACCATCTAGTGGACTCTGAAGATAATGACACTGTTTCATGAAGCTTCATCGACACATCACTACCATCTAGTGGAGTCTGAAGATAATGACACTGTTTCATGAAGCTTCATCGACGCATCACTACCATCTAGTGGACTCTGAAGATAATGACACTGTTTCATGAAGCTTCATCGACACATCACAGTATTCAGTTCACAGCATTTGTACGAGTCTCTCGTCTGGTGTTTTTGCGATGGTTTCTTCAAGGGCCACAGAAAGGTTCGAGGTCAGACCTCGCTGGGCGACTTGGACCGATACGAGCCCTTGGCCCGGAAACAGCCGCACAGGAGCATGTAGATGGAGCGCTGGATCTCGGTGTTCCTGTACGCGTAGATGATGGGGTTGATCATGGAGTTGTAGGTCGCCGGCAGCAGCGTGGCGTACGTGTACACCGGCGGGAAATCCCGCTCGCCCACCAGGCAGTAGATGGCGAAGGGTAGCCAGCTGGCCCCGAAAGTTCCCAGGATGATGGCTAGCGTCGACACCCCTTTCTTGGTGGCCACGTAGTGCGAGGTGGCGAAAAAGTGCTGCTGCAGGGCGATCTGGTGGGCGTGGCGGCACACGATCTGGCAGATCTTGAAGTAGAGGACGAGCATCAGAGCGAAGATGGCGAAGAAGGAAACCGCCAAGAGGGTCAAGTTGCTCCGCGTCAAGGGTCGGACGATGCTGCAGGAGTCCGGCTCGCCCAGGCAGTTCCAGCCCAGCACCGGCAGCAGGCCCAGGAGGAGAGACATGCCCCACGTGCCCACCAGCATCAGGTGCACCCACTGCTGGGTCTTCTCCGAGAAGTAGGTGAGCGCGTTGTAGAGGGAGAAGTAGCGGTCCACGGTGATGGACAGCAGGCTGCTGATGGACGCCGTGAAGGACGCCACCAGGAAGCCCACCGTGATCAGGCTGACGGTCTCTGACGAGATCACGTACTGGAACACGAAGTTCAGGATCAAGCCTATCCCGGCCAGCATGTCCGCCGTGGCCAGACTCCCGATCAGCACGAACATGGGCGCCCGCAGCGTGGGCGTGTAGAAGATGATGGCCACCACGATGGCGTTCTCGCAGGCGATGGCGGTGCCGGACATGCACAGCATGATGTCCCAGGGGTTCATGGGAAAGACCTCGGGGGACGTGGAGAAGGCCAGGCTGGCGTTGGACTCCGGCGACTCCATCCACCGGAGCAGGTCTCCGGGGACGGAGGAGTCGTTGACCTCGACGGACTCGTTCATGGCCTCGGTCGGTTCCTGGTCCTGCAGGCACAACAACACGCTTAGATCTGAGCTGAGCCAAGAGCCACGGGTGGGATGTGATCACAGCTTAAGATCCGCCTCTGAACGTACGACCGTCTAGAACATATCTAGCACATGCTCCTCCTCGCACTCTTCTTCTCCAGGTTTCTACCTCTTTCTCATTGTCTGCTCTTCTCTTTTCATTCATTCTTTCATTCATTCTTTCATTCATTCATTCATTCTTTCTTCTCTTTTCAAGTTTTATTGAAACATTTCTTTAGATAAAGTAATATTCGACGCTTTGAAAATAATGAAAGGAACAAGATAAGGAACGAAGAAGAGTCGGAGAAGAAAGGAAAGCACAAAAAAAAGGGTTGGGGACAAAGAAAAGGGAAGAAGTGAAAGATAAAAACTAAATCTGAATAGAACACAAAAGAAAAACGAGTGAAGGAAACAGATGTTGACAAGAAATGAATGAAAAAATGGAGGAGAAGCAAAAAGTGACAAGACCTGGTAACCATAGAAAAGAAAGAGAGAAAGAAAACAAGGGAAGATGAAAAAAAAATGCAATAAATCAGTGAATAAAAGGCAGAAAAAAGTAGTTTATAGTTTTTAACTAGTTGAGGCTCCTCAGAGGAACTGTCCGCGGTGCTGAACCTCACTAACTACAGTGTGTGAGCGAGAGGTTCTCACCTGCTCGGGTCGACGTGGGAGACGCTCCTGCCTGGAGAACCTCTCAGGAGAACCTCCTGAAGACGTGTCCGCACATGGGTCCAGATCCCGGGCTCTGCTGCCGACCAGCATCGATCGGAGAGAAGCTGAGGATGAGGAGGGAGGAGGAGGAGAAAGAGGAGGAGAAAGAGGAGGAGGAGGGAGGAGGAGGAGAAAGAGGAGGAGCAGGAGGAGGAGGAGAAAGAGGAGGAGGAGGAGGAGGACACAGAGTTACTCGTCACAGGGTGGTTGAAGAAGGTGGTTCGCTCTGGGCTTCATCACTTCAAGAGTACCTCGAGTAAACCACGGAGAAGATGCTCTCTTTATTTATTTTGTTTGAACACACAACAGTGTGTGTCTGTGTGTGTGAGTGTGTGTTGATCTTTAAGTGATCACTGTGTTTCAAGTGTGTGTGTGAGTGTGTTTATATGTGTGTGTCAATCGAGTAAGAGACAGAAACGTACAACAATCAATCAAGACGGACGGACGGATAAAATGAATCCACATGTGCAGCCGGGGAAACATCAGGTTGCCATGGTGACCTGCTCTGGCAGAAAAGCCTTTGAGTGACGCGACCCTCACAAGAGACGGACAATAAATATAATCTCTTATAATCTAATGTAATGTAATTTTATCTCTTATAATCTAATCTAATTTTATCTCTTATTATTTAATCTAATGAAATCTAATCTAATCTCTTATAATCTAATATAATCTAATGAAATCTAATCTCTTATAATCCAATGTAATCTAATTTTATCTCTTATTATCTAATCTAATGAAATCTAATCTAATCTCTTATAATCTAATATAATCTAATGAAATCTAATCTCTTATAATCCAATGTAATGTAATTTTATCTCTTATAATCTAATCTAATTTTATCTCTTATCTAATCTAATGAAATCTAATATAATCTCTTATAATCTAATGTAATCTAATTGCATCTCTTATAATCTAATCTAATCTTATCTTTTGTAATCCAATATAATCTATTGTAATCTAATCGTATCTCTTATAATCGAATATAATCTAATGAAATCTAATCTATTATAATCCAATGTAATCTAATTTTATCTCTTATAATCTAATCTAATTTTATTTTTTATAATCCAATATAATCTAATGTAATCTAATCGTATCTCTTATAATCTAATATAATCTAATGAAATGTAATCTATTATAATCTTATGTAATCTAATTTTATCTCTTATAATCTAATCTAATCTTATCTTTTATAATCCAATATAATCTAATGTAATCTATTCGTATCTCTTATAATCTAATATAATCTAATGAAATCTAATCTATTATAATCCAATGTAATCTAATTTTATCTCTTATAATCTAATCTAATGATATCTAATATAATCTAATCTAATATCTTATAATCGAATGCAATCTTATTTTATCTCTTATAATCTAATGTAATCTGATTGTATCTCTTATAATCTAATATAATCTAATGCAATCTAATCTAATATATTATAATCGAATGTAATCTAATCAAATCTCTTATAATTCTAATGTAATCTAATGTAATCTCTTATAAACTAATGTAATCTAATGTAATCTCTTATAAACTAATGTAATCTAATGTCATCTCATCCAATCTGATCTGATCTCATCCAATCCAATGTAAAGTAAGGTAATGTTATCTCGTCTAATGTAATCTAATGTAATCTAATCTAATCTAATATAATCTAATGTTATCTCATCTAATGTTATCTCATTTTATTTTTATATAATACAGTGTAAACTTATGTAATACTATCTATTGCTATCATATTTAATAACTAAACTTATCAAATGTAATATGATCTAATGTTATCATATGTAATCTAATATAATCTAATCTAATATAATCGAAATGTAATCTTGTTTAATCATATGTAATCTAATCTAATCTAATGTAATCATATGTAATGTATTCTAATGTAATCATATTTAATTTAATCTAATGTAATCTAATGTAATCATATTTAATTTAATCATATGTAATCTAATGTAATCTAATGTAATCATATTTAATTTAATCATATGTAATCCAATGTAATCTAATGTAATCATATTTAATTTAATCATATGTAATCCAATGTAATCTAATGTAATCATATTTAATTTAATCATATGTATTCTAATGTAATCTAATGTAATCATATGTAATGTAATCTAATGTAATCTAATCTAATCCGTCACATTCATGTTAGAAGTGAATCATCAGTTCGTAGAGAAATGAACACAAACCTCACAATCTGAAGAGAGAGCTTCTGTTTGTGGTTACTAGGCAACTGGTCTGTGGAGGAGGAGGAGGAGGAGGAGGAGGAGGAGGAGGAGGAGGAGGAGGAGGAGGAAGGGAGGGAGAGAAAGAGGAGGAGGAGGAAGGGAGGGAGAGAAAGAGGATGAGGAAGAGGAGGAGGAGAAGAAGAAAGAGGAGGAGGAGGAAGGGAGAGAAAGAGGAAAGAGGGAAGAGGAATGGAGGGAGAGAAAGAGGAGGAGGAAGAGGAGGAGGAGAAGAAGAAAGAGGAGGAGGAGTAGGAAGGGAGAGAAAGAGGAGGAGGAGGAAGAGGAAGAGAAGAAGAAAGAGGAGAAGGAGGAAGGGAGAGAAAGATGAAAGAGGGAGGGAGGAGGAGGAGGAGGAGGAGAAGAAGGAGAGAGGAGGAGGAGGAGGAGGAGGAGGAGGAGGAGGAGGAAGGGAGGGAGAGAAAGAGGAGGAGGAGGAAGGGAGGGAGAGAAAGAGGATGAGGAAGAGGAGGAGGAAGGGAGAGAAAGAGGAAAGAGGGAAGAGGAATGGAGGGAGAGAAAGAGGAGGAGGAAGAGGAGGAGGAGAAGAAGTAAGAGGAGGAGGAGTAGGAAGGGAGAGAAAGAGGAGGAGGAGGAAGAGGAAGAGAAGAAGAAAGAGGAGAAGGAGGAAGGGAGAGAAAGAGGAAAGAGGGAGGGAGGAGGAGGAGGAGGAGGAGGAGGAGAAGAAGGAGAGAGGAGGAGGAGGAGAAGAAGGAGAGAGGAGGAGGAGGAGGAGGAGAAGAAGGAGAGAGGAGGAGGAGGAGGAGGAGGAGGCGCAGGTGAGTCCTCAGTAGCTCAGAGGTCACATGATGGTCTGTTATGTAAAAACCAGGAACAAGAAAACAGTTGAAAGTGTTTTAAACGTAAACGTCTATAGATGGATGTGTTGTTAAGTCATGGAACCAAAGACAAGAAGGTTCCTGGTGTTTCCTTCACCCTCAGGTGTGTCCCCTACTATTGATCGCCCACCTGTCCAGGGTGTCCTCCACCGCTCGCCCCGGGTAGCTGGGACACAAGTCGGCTGTACAGCCAGCGACGACAATCTTGCTTTGATGAATCCTTTCTTTTCACTTATTAACTCTAAACATCAGTTCAAGGACATTCGATTAAAAACTACACAAATACATTCAAAAATAAAACTATATAAAATAATAATAAACAAACAGAAGAAACATTTGTTACAGAATATTTAAAATATTATAAATACATTTAAATCACATTCACATTTTGTAGAAAATACACTTTCGAAGATAACACAGCAGATGACGTCACTCAGACGCTTCGAGGAGCCAAGGTCCCAAATAATTTGCAATTTAATTGTAATGTAGTGGTAGCTTAGCGAGTGGCTAACAGTGCTAGCTGTAGCTAACAGTACTAGCTTAAGAAGTGGCCAACAGTGGAAGCTGTAGTGCTACCTTAGCAAGTGGCTAACAGTGGTAGCTGTAGTGCAAGGTTAGCAAGTGGCTAACAGTGCTATCTTAACAAGTAGCTAATAATGCTAGCTTAGCAAGTGGCATACAGTGCTAGCTGTAGCTAACAGTGTTATCTTAACAAGTAGCTAATAGTGCTACCTTTGCAAGTGGCTAACAGTGCTATCTTAACAAGTAGCTAATCGTGCTAGCTTAGCAAGTGGCTAACAGTGCTAGCTGTAGCAAACAGTGCTATCTTAACAAGTAGCTAATAATGCTAGCTTAGCAAGTGGCAAACAGTGCTAGCTGTAGCTAACAGTGTTATCTTAACAAGTAGCTAATAGTGCTACCTTTGCAAGTGGCTAACAGTGCTAGCTGTAGCTAACAGTGCTATCTTAACAAGTAGCTAATAGTGCTAGCTGTAGCTAACAGTGCTATCTTAACAAGTAGCTAATAATGCTAGCTTAGCAAGTGGCAAACAGTGCTAGCTGTAGCTAACAGTGCTATCTTAACAAGTGGCTAACAGTGCTAGCTGTAGCTAACAGTGCTATCTTAACAAGTAGCTAATAATGCTAGCTTAGCAAGTGGCAAACAGTGCTAGCTGTAGCTAACAGTGTTATCTTAACAAGTAGCTAATAGTGCTAGCTTAGCAAGTGGCAAACAGTGCTAGCTGTAGCTAACAGTGTTATCTTAACAAGTAGCTAATAGTGCTACCTTTGCAAGTGGCTAACAGTGCTAGCTGTAGTTAACAGTGCTATCTTAACAAGTGGCTAACAGTGCTAGCTGTAGCTAACAGTGCTATCTTAACAAGTAGCTAATAATGCTAGCTTAGCAAGTGGCAAACAGTGCTAGCTGTAGCTAACAGTGTTATCTTAACAAGTAGCTAATAGTGCTAGCTTTGCAAGTGGCTAACAGTGCTAGCTGTAGCTAACAGTACTAGATTAAGAAGTGGCCAACAGTGGAAGCTGTAGTGCTACCTTAGCAAGTGGCTAACAGTGGTAGCTGTAGTGCAAGGTTAGCAAGTGGCTAACAGTGCTAGCTGTAGCTAACAGTGCTATCTTAACAAGTAGCTAATAATGCTAGCTTAGCAAGTGGCATACAGTGCTAGCTGTAGCTAACAGTGTTATCTTAACAAGTAGCTAATAGTGCTACCTTTGCAAGTGGCTAACAGTGCTATCTTAACAAGTAGCTAATAGTGCTAGCTTAGCAAGTGACTAACAGTGCTAGCTGTAGCTAACAGTGCTATCTTAACAAGTAGCTAATAATGCTAGCTTAGCAAGTGGCAAACAGTGCTAGCTGTAGCTAACAGTGTTATCTTAACAAGTAGCTAATAGTGCTAGCTTTGCAAGTGGCTAACAGTGCTAGCTGTAGCTAACAGTACTAGCTTAAGAAGTGGCCAACAGTGGAAGCTGTAGTGCTACCTTAGCAAGTGGCTAACAGTGGTAGCTGTAGTGCAAGGTTAGCAACAGGCTAACAGTGCTAGCTGTAGCTAACAGTGCTATCTTAACAAGTAGCTAATAGTGATCCCATTTTATTTGTATATAATGCAGTGTAATCTAATGTAATGTAATCTATTGCTATCATATTTAATCTAATCTAATCTAATGTAATATGATCTATTGTTATCATATGTAATCTAATCTAATCTAATGTAATCTAATATAATCGAAATGTAATCTCATTTAATCATATGTAATCTAATCTAATCTAATCTAATGCAATGTGATCTAATCTAATCATATGTAATGTATTCTAATGTAATCATATTTAATTTAATCATATGTAATCTAATGTTGCTAGCTTTGCAAGTGGCTAACCGTGCTGGCTGTAGCTAACAGTGCTATCTTAACAAGTAGCTAACAGTGCTATCTTAACAAGTAGCTAATAGTGCTAGCTTAGCAAGTGGCTAACAGTGCTAGCTGTAGCTAACAGTGCTATCTTAACAAGTAGCTAATAGTGCTATCTTAACAAGTGGCTAACAGAGCTAGCTGTAGCTAACAGTGCAATCTTAACAAGTAGCTAATAGTGCTATCTTAACAAGTGGCTAACAGAGCTAGCTGTAGCTAACAGTGCAATCTTAACAAGTAGCTAATAGTGCTATCCTAACAAGTGGCTAACAGAGCTCGCTGTAGCTAACAGTGCTATCTTAACAGGTAGCTAATAGTGCTATCTTAACAAGTGGCTAACAGAGCTAGCTGTAGCTAACAGCGCTATCTTAACAAGTAGCTAATAGTGCTATCTTAACAAGTGGCTAACAGAGCTAGCTGTAGCCACCCTGAGGTGTAATCTACTTAAAAATATATTTTTATGGAGTATTTTAAAAATAAAACGAGTATTTAAAGTCCAAACCAGTAAAGAAAGGCTTCTGACGACTAAACCTTTAAAACATTAAAAAACAACAAAAATTGAGTTCATGAATAGTTGCCGTGGCAACAAACAGGAGATTGAGATGACAATGAGACTACATTAAAGTGTGACTCTATTAAAATGAGACTAAACTAAAGTGTGACTATTAAAATGAGACTAAACTAAAGTGTGACTCTATTAGAATGAGACTACATTAAAGTGTGACTCTATTAAAATGAGACTACATTAAAGTGTGACTCTATTAAAATGAGACTACATTAAAGTGTGACTCTATTAGAATGAGACTACATTAAAGTGTGACTATTAAAATGAGACTACATTAAAGTGTGACTCTATTGAAATGAGACTACATTAAAGTGTGACTATTAAAATGAGACTACATTAAAGTGTGACTCTATTAAAAGGAGACTACATTAAAGTGTGACTCTATTAAAATGAGACTACATTAAAGTGTTACTCTATTAAAATGAGACTACATTAAAGTGTGACTCTATTAAAATGAGACTACATTAAAGTGTGACTCTATTAAAATGAGACTACATTAAAGTGTGACTCTATTGAAATGAGACTACATTAAAGTGTGACTCTATTGAAATGAGACTACATTAAAGTGTGACTATTAAAATGAGACTACATTAAAGTGTGACTCTATTAAAAGGAGACTACATTAAAGTTTGACTCTATTAAAATGAGACTACATTAAAGTGTGACTCTATTGAAATGAGACTACATTAAAGTTTGACTCTATTAAAATGAGACTACATTAAAGTGTGACTCTATTGAAATGAGACTACATTAAAGTGTGACTCTATTGAAATGAGACTACATTAAAGTGTGACTCTATTGAAATGAGACTACATTAAAGTGTGACTATTAAAATGAGACTACATTAAAGTGTGACTCTATTAAAAGGAGACTACATTAAAGTTTGACTCTATTAAAATGAGACTACATTAAAGTGTGACTCTATTGAAATGAGACTACATTAAAGTGCGACTCTATTAAAATGAGACTAAATTAAAGTGTGACTCTATTAAAATGAGACTACATTAAAGTGTGACTCTATTAAATGAGACTACATTAAAGTGTGACTCTATTGAAATGAGACTACATTAAAGTGTGACTCTATTAAAATGAGACTACATTAAAGTGTGACTCTATTAAAAGGAGACTACATTAAAGTTTGACTCTATTAAAATGAGACTACATTAAAGTGTGACTCTATTGAAATGAGACTACATTAAAGTGCGACTCTATTAAAATGAGACTAAATTAAAGTGTGACTCTATTAAAATGAGACTACATTAAAGTGTGACTCTATTAAAATGAGACTACATTAAAGTGTGACTCTGTTAAAATGAGACTACATTAAAGTGTGACTCTATTAGAATGAGACTACATTAAAGTGTGACTCTATTAAAATGAGACTAAATTAAAGTGTGACTCTATTAAAATGAGACTACATTAAAGTGTGACTCTATTAAAATGAGAGTACATTAAAGTGTGACTCTATTAAAATGAGAGTACATTAAAGTGTGACTCTATTAAAATGAGACTACATTGGAGTGTGACTCTATTAAAATGAGACTAAATTAAAGTGTGACTCTATTAAAATGAGAGTACATTAAAGTGTGACTCTATTAAAATGAGAGTACATTAAAGTGTGACTCTATTAAAATGAGAGTACATTAAAGTGTGACTCTATTAAAATGAGACTACATTAAAGTGTGACTCTATTAAAATGAGACTAAATTAAAGTGTGACTCTATTAAAATGAGACTACATTAAAGTGTGACTCTATTAAAATGAGACTAAATTAAAGCGTGACTCTATTAAAATGAGACTAAATTAAAGTGTGACTCTATTAAAATGAGAGTACATTAAAGTGTGACTCTATTAAAATGAGACTACATTAAAGTGTGACTCTATTAAAATGAGACTACATTAAAGTGTGACTCTATTAAAATGAGACTACATTAAAGTGTGACTCTATTAAAATGAGGCTACATTCAAGTGTGACTCTATTAAAATGAGACTAAATTAAAGTGCGACTCTATTAAAATGAGACTCAACTAAAGTGTGACTCTATTAAAAAGAGACTACATTAAAGTGTGACTCTATTGAAATGAGACTGCATTAAAGTGTGACTCTATTAAAATGAGACTACATTAAAGTGTGACTCTATTAAAATGAGACTACATTAAAGTGTGACTATTAAAATGAGACTACATTAAAGTGTGACTCTATTAAAATGAGACTACATTAAAGTGTGACTCTATTTAAATGAGACTACATTAAAGTGGGACTCTATTAAAATGAGACTACATTAAAGTGTGACTCTATTAAAATGAGACTACATTAAAGTGTGACTCTATTAAAATGAGACTACATTAAAGTGTGACTCTATTAAAATGAGACTACATTAAAGTGTGACTCTATTTAAATGAGACTACATTAAAGTGTGACTCTATTGAAATGAGACTAAATTAAAGTGTGACTCTATTGAAATGAGACTAAATTAAAGTGCGACTCTGTTAAAATGAGACTAAATTAAAGTGTGACTCTATTAAAATGAGACTACAATAAAGTGTGACTCTATTGAAATGAGACTAAATTAAAGTGTCACTCTATTAAAATGAGACTACATTAAAGTGTGACTCTATTAAAATGAGACTACATTAAAGTGTGACTCTATTGAAATGAGACCAAATTAAAGTGCGACTCTGTTAAAATGAGACTAAATTAAAGTGTGACTCTATTAAAATGAGACTACATTAAAGTGTGACTCTATTGAAATGAGACTAAATTAAAGTGTCACTCTATTAAAATGAGACTACATTAAAGTGTGACTCTATTAAAATGAGACTACATTAAAGTGTGACTCTATTGAAATGGACCAAATTAAAGTGTGACTCTGTTAAAACGAGACTACATTAAAGTGTGACTCTATTAAAATGAGACTACATTAAAGTGTGACTCTATTAAAATGAGACTACATTAAAGTGTGACTCTATTGAAATGAGACTACATTAAAGTGTGACTCTGTTAAAATGAGACTACATTAAAGTGGGACTCTATTAAAATGAGACTACATTAAAGTGGGACTCTATTAAAATGAGACTACATTAAAGTGTGACTCTATTAAAATGAGAGTAAATTAAAGTGTGACTCTATTAAAATGAGACTACATTAAAGTGCGACTCTATTAAAATGAGACTACATTAAAGTGTGACTCTATTAAAATGAGACTACATTAAAGTATGACTCTATTAAAATTAGACTACATTAAAGTGTGATTCTATTAAATGAGACTACATTAAAGCGTGACTCTATTAAAATGAGACTACATTAAAGTGTGACTCTAGTAAAATGAGACTACATTAAAGTGTGACTCTATTAAAATTAGACTACATTAAAGTGTGACTCTAGTAAAATGAGACTACATTAAAGTGTGACTCTATTAAAATGAGATTACATTAAAGTGTGACTCTAGTAAAATGAGACTACATTTAAGTGTGACTCTAGTAAAATGAGACTACATTAAAGTGTGACTCTATTAAAACGAGACTACATTAAAGTGTGACTCTATTAAAATGAGACTACATTAAAGTGTGACTCTATTAAAATGAGACTACATTAAAGTGTGACTCTATTAAAATGAGACTACATTAAAGTGTGACTCTATTAAAATGAGACTACATTAAAGTGTGACTCTGTTAAAATGAGACTACATTAAAGTGTGACTCTATTAGAATGAGACTACATTAAAGTGTGACTCTATTAAAATGAGACTAAATTAAAGTGTGACTCTATTAAAATGAGACTAAATTAAAGTGTGACTCTATTAAAATGAGACTACATTAAAGTGTGACTCTATTAAAATGAGACTGAATTAAAGTGTGACTCTATTGAAATGAGACTACATTAAAGCGTGACTCTATTAAAATGAGACTACATTAAAGTGTGACTCTATTAAAATGAGACTACATTAAAGTGTGACTCTATTGAAATGAGACTAAATTAAAGTGGGACTCTATTAAAATGAGACTACATTAAAGTGTGACTCTATTGAAATGAGACAAAATTAAAGTGTGACTCTATTAAAATGAGACTACATTCAAGTGTGACTCTATTAAAATGAGAGTTAATTAAAGCGTCACTCTATTAAAATGAGACTACATTCAAGTGTGACTCTATTAAAATGAGACTACATTAAAGTGCGACTCTATTAAAATGAGACTACATTAAAGTGTGACTCTATTAAAATGAGACTAAATTAAAGTGCGACTCTGTTCAAATGAGACTACATTAAAGTGTGACTCTATTGAAATTAGACTACATTAAAGTGTGATTCTATTAAATGAGACTACATTAAAGCGTGACTCTATTAAAATGAGACTACATTCAAGTGTGACTCTATTAAAATGAGACTAAATTAAAGTGTGACTCTATTAAAATGAGACTACATTAAAGTGCGACTCTATTAAAATGAGACTACATTAAAGTGTGACTCTATTAAAATGAGACTTCATTAAAGTGTGACTCTATTAAAATGAGACTACATTCAAGTGTGACTCTATTAAAATGAGACTACATTAAAGTGTGACTCTATTAAAATTCTATTTCTTCACAGCCTCAGAGCTGGAAGAGGAAGCGTCACACACAGGAAGTGCTCGCCCCTCCCTGACCGGAGCCTCACGAGGCAGCGCCCGGCGGTCGATGCACTCGCCACTGACTCGCAGTGCATTGTGGGAAGACGGCGTTAAGAACACACAAGAACGATGGAGACAGTTTGACTGACAGATGCAAACAATTCTTGTTTCAAAGACAAGAAATGATTTATAACATAAAAAACTAAATCTATTAATCAATAAATAACCATATCATGAATAATAAATATATTGATTTAATTATAATAACACACAAGAAAAAGTAACAATTGATAATAAATAAATAAATGTTTGTTCTAAAGGTCAATTAAGAAAAGGAGGCGGAGTTTCGTTCGGTTGAATTATGATTGGCTGATTAAACGGCGGCATTTATTTGAGGTTATAAACGACATTCACCTGTCAATCAAAACCACGACAGATCGATATTAATGATAAAAATGTAAATTATTGATATTTAACTGTTGGTGAGAAGATTGTTTTCAGATGATGAATGAAATCTTTAAAACATTTATAATCTTTTATCATCGAAACATTTGTTACAAAGAAAGAAATCATTTTTCATTCATTTTTGATTAAATAAAGAATATAAAAACTGGCAAAATATTGAATAAATTAAAAAAAATGTCCTGTTTTTATTTAATTTTTAAATAAATAAAATAAAAAATGTGACAGAAATACAAGTTGATACGGAGCCTTTAAAATGACTAAAACGATAAAACTAAAAGGTAAAATTAAACAGTTTAATTTCATTTTAATTAACGATTAAACCATTTTAATGACACATGATTGCATCAATATTTACACGATCAATTATTTTAAAATACTTTCATTTAAAAAGACAAACATTGAAAGGTTTAAAAAAAAAATCAAACATTAAAACAATTTAATTTAAACACTTTTATTTAAAAAACAATCTCAATAATTCAATAATGTAACAGTTTCAACAAAATTATTAAAAATTCAGCATCACTGGAATAAAACGTTTAAAATAAATTAAATCGGACGTTTAAGAAAAACAACTAAAAGCATAAAAGGCTCGGGTCACATGTACTGGTTCTTCACGTACTCGCGGTACATCAGCACGTCCTCCCGGACCGGCGCCCTCACCTGGCCACGCCCCGTGGTCACGTGCGACTCGAAGACCTCGCGGCTGCCTCGGACCACCTGCGGCACCGAGACCCCGTAGATGCTGTCGTCCGGGAAGAAGGAGACCGGAGCCCTGAGGAGGAACCACAGCAACAGGTTCTCAAAGTGAAACGAATCATTGGGAGATGTTGAGGGGCTTGAAGGTGCAGGACAGAGAAGAAGGGAGTCCTGCAGGTGTCGGGGGTGGACGCCCACACACATGGACCAGTGGACACGAGGAACATGAGGAACATGAGGAACATGAGGAACATGAGGAACATGAGGAACACGAGGAACACGAGGAACGTGATGAACTCAAGGAACACAAGGAACGTGAGGAACGTGAGGAACATGAGGAACATGAAAAACGTGAGGAACGTGAGGAACACGAGGAACACGAGGAACTTGATGAACGTTGAGGAACACGAGGAACGTGAGCGACGTGAGGAACGTGAGGAACGTGAGGAACTTGATGAACGTTGAGGAACACGAGGAACGTGAGCGACATGAGGAACGTGAGCGACATGAGGAACGTGAGGAACGTGAGGAACACGAGGAACGTGAGGAACATGAGGAACGCGAGGAAAGTGAGGAACATGAGGAATGCGAGGAACGTGAGGAACATGAAAAACATGAGGAACGCGAGGAACATGAGGAACGTGAGGAACATGAAAAACACGAGGAACGTGAGGAACACGAGGAACATGAGGAACACGAGGAACATGAAAAACGTGAGGAACGTGATGAACTCGAGGAACGTGATGAACGCGAGGAACACGAGGAACGCGAGGAACGTGATGAACTCGAGGAACGCGAGGAACACGAGGAACGTGATGAACGTTGAGGAACACGAGGAACGTGAGCGACATGAGGAACGTGAGCGACATGAGGAACGTGAGCGACATGAGGAACGTGAGGAACATGAGGAACGTGAGGAACTCGAGGAACACGAGGAACGTGAGGAACACGAGGAACGTGAGGAACGTGAGGAACATGAGGAACATGAAAAACGTGAGGAACGCGAGGAACACAAGGAACACGAGGAACACGAGGAACACGAGCAAGGGGAGGAACATGATGAACGCGAGGCACACAAGGAATGCGAGGAACGTGAGGAACACGATGAACATGAGGAACATCAGGAACACGAGGAACACGAGGAACGCGAGGAACACGAGGAACGTGATGAGAACGACGAACATGAGGAACACGACAAACATCAGGAACACGAGGAACATCAGGAACACGAGGAACGCCAGGAACACGAGGAACGTGATGAGAACGACGAACATGAGGAACGTGAGGAACGTGAGGAACACGAGGAACACGAGGAACGCGAGGAACACGAGGAACACGAGGAACGTGAGGAACACGAGGAACGCGAGGAACACGACGAACATGAGGAACACGACGAACATGAGGAACACGAGGAACGCGAGGAACGCGACGAACATGAAGATCATGAGGAACACGACGAACATGAGGAACATGAGGAACACGAGGAACGCGAGGAACACGACGAACATGAGGAACACGACGAACATGAGGAACACGACGAACATGAGGAACACGAGGAACGCGAGGAACACGACGAACATGAGGAACATGAAGATCATGAGGAACACGACGAACATGAAGATCATGAGGAACACGAGGAACATGAGGAACGAGGAACATGAGGAACATGAAGATCATGAGGAACACGACGAACATGACGAACATGAGGAACATGAAGATCATGAGGAACACGACGAACATGAAGATCATGAGGAACATGACGAACATGAAGATCATGAGGAACACGACGAACATGAAGATCATGAGGAACACGACGAACATGAGGAACACGACGAACATGAGGAACACGAGGAACGCGAGGAACACGACGAACATGAGGAACATGAAGATCATGAGGAACACGACGAACATGAAGATCATGAGGAACACGAGGAACATGAAGATCATGAGGGACACGAGGAACATGAAGGTCATGAGGAACACGACGAACACGACGAACATGAAGATCATGAGGAACACGAGGAACATGAAGATCATGAGGAACACGAGGAACATGAAGATCATGAGGAACACGAGGAACATGAAGATCATGAGGAACACGAGGAACACGAGGAACATGAGGAAGACGAGCCGTCATTAAAGGTTTGAAACCATGACTACAGCAACAGTGACTCATCAAGGTTAGTTAGCATTTCTAATGGACGGTGATTCACGGCTCTTCAGATCCTCTGCCTGGTTCATGTCACGTCCTCCACATCACCATGGACAGGAGACACTCGTGAAGGACACGTGTGCTCCTGGGACGAGGCTGCAGGGCGTCTAGAGAAGGTGTCTCTGAAGGTCATGAGGTCACATCTCAATGCAGTGACTTAAATAACGAAACATCCGAGACTCTCAGCATGAAACCACTGGGTCCATGAATGACTCGTGTCTCCAGTCAGACTCGTAGAAGATCTTCTGGATCATCTCTGGGTCAAAGTTGAGGGTCATTTGTGGTGTTCAAGCTCTGTTTGGGTTTGCTGAGGCCTGAATATTGGACAAACACACTCTGTCCAGAGACGCCTGACGTGACGGGACTCGAGGGCCTCTGAGGGTAAACATCCAAGAGTCAAGTTGCACAACATACTAGTGCGAGAGGAACAGCAGAGTGAAGTGACCTTGATCACCATCAAGACGTCAGCAGAGACAGAAGACAGATGTTTGGAAGGACAGACATTTAACAGATGGACACATAGATGGATGGATGGATGGATGGACAGATGGATGGATGGACATATAGAAGGACGGATGGACAGATGAATGGATGGATGGACGGACGGATGGATGGACATATAGAAGGATGGACGGACAGATGGATGGATGGACATATAGAAGGACGGATGGACGGATGGATGGATGGACGGATGGATGGATGGATGGACATATAGAAGGATGGACGGACAGATGGACATATAGAAGGATGGATGGACGGACGGACGGACGGACGGACGGACGGATGGATGGACATATAGAAGGATGGACGGACGGACGGACAGATGGATGGACGGACAGATGGATGGATGGATGGATGGACATATAGAAGGATGGATGGACATATAGAAGGATGGACGGACATATAGATGGATGGATGGACGGACGGATGGACATATAGAAGGATGGACGGATGGATGGATGGATGGATGGATGGACGGATGGATGGATGGACGGAAGGATGGACGGACGGACGGACGGACGGATGGATGGACGGACATATAGAAGGATGGACGGACGGACGGACATATAGAAGGATGGATGGACAGATGGATGGACACAGATTGATGGATGGATGGACAGATGGATGGATGGATGGACACAGATTGACGGACACATAGATGGATAAATTGACACATTGATGGATGGACGGATGGACGGACGGATATATAGATGGATGGACATATATGGATGGATGGACGGACGGACGGATATATAGATGGATGGACAAATAGATTGATGGATGGACATATAGATTGATGGATGGACATATAGAAGGATGGATGGACACATAGATGGATGGATGGACACATAGATGGATGGATGGACACATGGATGGATGGATGGACACATAGATGGATGGATGGACACATAGATGGATGGATGGACACATAGATTGATGGATGGACACATAGATGGATGGATGGACACATAGATGGATGGATGGACACATAGATGGATGGATGGACACATAGATGGATGGATGGACACATAGATGGATGGATGGACACATAGATTGATGGATGGACACATAGATGGATGGATGGACACATGGATGGATGGATGGACACATAGATGGATGGATGGACACATAGATGGATGGATGGACACATAGATGGATGGATGGACACATAGATGGATGGATGGACACATAGATGGATGGATGGACACATAGATGGATGGATGGACACATATGGACGGACGGACGGACGACATCTTCTTGACATTATTCTTGACTCGCTCCAGTTGTAAAATAAATCATAATTTCTCAACACGTGAACATAAACACGTGAGTTTTTACTCGACAACTAAGACTCTGATCGTCAGAGACTCGACACGTGTGACAACAATCAAGACACAATCAAGAGACTATTCATCGCTGACATGTTGAGACATGATGTCCACGGAGGACGACAGACCCTGATGTTCCTCTTATGTTCCTCTTATGTTCCTCTTATGTTCCTCTTATGTTCCTCTGATGTTCCTCTTATGTTCCTCTTATGTTCCTCTTATGTTCCTCTTATGTTAATATACATGTTTTTAAAAACACACACAATGTGTGGTTTTAATCCCTGACGGACACGAAAATACCATAAGTAATCTATAGAAAACACAGTCAGTATTAATATAGAAAACACAGTAAGTAATCTATAGAAAACACAGTCAGTATTAATATAGAAAACACAGTCAGTAATCTATAGAAAACACAGTAAGTATTAATATAGAAAACACAGTCAGTAATCTATAGAAAACACAGTAAGTATTAATATAGAAAACACAGTAAGTAATCTATAGAAAACACAGTCAGTATTAATATAGAAAACACAGTCAGTATTAATATAAAAAACACAGTCAGTAATCTATAGAAAACACAGTCAGTATTAATATAGAAAACACAGTCAGTATTAATATAAAAAACACAGTCAGTAATCTATAGAAAACACAGTAAGTATTAATATAGAAAACACAGTCAGTAATAATATAGAAAACACAGTAAGTATTAATATAGAAAACACAGTCAGTAATAATATAGAAAACAGTCAGTAATAATATAGAAAACACAGTAAGTATTAATATAAAAAACACAGTCAGTATTAATATAAAAAACACAGTAAGTATTAATATAGAAAACACAGTCAGTAATCTATAGAAAACACAGTCAGTAATCTATAGAAAACACAATCAGTAATCTATAGAAAACACAGTCAGTATTAATATAGAAAACACAGTCAGTAATAATATAGAAAACACAGTCAGTAATAATATAGAAAACACAGTCAGTAATAATATAGAAAACACAGTAAGTAATCTATAGAAAACACAGTCAGTAATAATATAGAAAACAGTCAGTAATAATATAGAAAACACAGTCAGTATTAATATAGAAAACATAGTTAGTAATCTATAGAAAACACAGTCAGTATTAATATAGAAAACACAGTCAGTATTAATATAGAAAACATAGTTAGTAATCTATAGAAAACACAGTACGTAATAATATAGAAAACACAGTCAGTATTAATATAGAACACACAGTCAGTATTAATATAGAAAACATAGTTAGTCATCTATAGAAAACACAGTCAGTATTAATATAGAAAACACAGTAAGTAATCTATAGAAAACACAGTCAGTAATAATATAGAAAACACAGTCAGTATTAATATAGAAAACATAGTTAGTAATCTATAGAAAACACAGTCAGTATTAATATAGAAAACACAGACAGTAATAATATAGAAAACACAGTCAGTAATAATATAAAAAACACAGTCAGTAATAATATAGAAAACACAGTCAGTATTAATATAGAAAACACAGTAATCTATAGAAAACACAGTCAGTATTAATATAGAAAACACAGTCAGTAATAATATAGAAAACAGTCAGTAATAATATAGAAAACACAGTCAGTATTAATGTAGAAAACATAGTTAGTAATCTATAGAAAACACAGTCAGTATTAATATAGAAAACACAGTCAGTATTAATATAGAAAACATAGTTAGTAATCTATAGAAAACACAGTAAGTAATAATATAGAAAACACAGTCAGTATTAATATAGAAAACACAGTCAGTATTAATATAGAAAACATAGTTAGTAATCTATAGAAAACACAGTCAGTATTAATATAGAAAACACAGTCAGTAATAATATAGAAAACACAGTCAGTATTAATATAGAAAACACAGTAAGTAATCTATAGAAAACACAGTCAGTAATAATATAGAAAACAGTCAGTAATAATATAGAAAACACAGTCAGTATTAATATAGAAAACATAGTTAGTAATCTATAGAAAACACAGTCAGTATTAATATAGAAAACACAGTCAGTATTAATATAGAAAACACAGTCAGTAATAATATAGAAAACACAGTCAGTAATAATATAGAAAACACAGTCAGTATTAATATAGAAAACACAGTCAGTATTAATATAGAAAACACAGTCAGTATTAATATAGAAAACACAGTCAGTAATAATATAGAAAACACAGTCAGTATTAAAATAGAAAACACAGTCAGTAATAATATAGAAAACACAGTCAGTATTAATATAGAAAACACAGTAAGTAATAATATAGAAAACACAGTCAGTATTAATATAGAAAACACAGTCAGTAATAATATAGAAAACACAGTCAGTATTAATATAGAAAACAGTCAGTAATAATATAGAAAACACAGTCAGTATTAATATAGAAAACACAGTCAGTAATAATATAGAAAACACAGTCAGTAATAATATAGAAAACACAGTCAGTAATAATATAGAAAACACAGTCAGTATTAATATAGAAAACACAGTCAGTAATAATATAGAAAACACAGTCAGTATTAATATAGAAAACACAGTCAGTATTAATATAGAAAACACAGTCAGTATTAATATAGAAAACACAGTCAGTATTAATATAGAAAACACAGTCAGTATTAATATAGAAAACACAGTCAGTAATAATATAGAAAACACAGTCAGTATTAATATAGAAAACACAGTCAGTAATAATATAGAAAACACAGTCAGTATTAATATAGAAAACACAGTAAGTAATAATATAGAAAACACAGTCAGTATTAATATAGAAAACACAGTAAGTAATAATATAGAAAACACAGTCAGTATTAATATAGAAAACACAGTCAGTAATAATATAGAAAACACAGTCAGTAATAATATAGAAAACACAGTCAGTATTAATATAGAAAACACAGTCAGTATTAATATAGAAAACACAGTCAGTATTAATATAGAAAACACAGTCAGTAATAATATAGAAAACACAGTCAGTATTAATATAGAAAACACAGTCAGTAATAATATAGAAAACACAGTCAGTATTAATATAGAAAACACAGTAAGTAATAATATAGAAAACACAGTCAGTATTAATATAGAAAACACAGTCAGTAATAATATAGAAAACAGAGTCAGTATTAATATAGAAAACACAGTCAGTAATAATATAGAAAACACAGGCAGTATTAATATAGAAAACATAGTTAGTAATCTATAGAAAACCCAGTCAGTAATAATATAGAAAACACAGTAAGTAATCTATAGAAAACCCAGTCAGTAATAATATAGAAAACACAATAAGTAATCTATAGAAAACACAGTAAGTATTAATATAGAAAACATAGTTAGTAATCTATAGAAAACACAGTCAGTATTAATATAGAAAACAGTCAGTAATAATATAGAAAACACAGTCAGTATTAATATAGAAAACACAGTCAGTATTAATATAGAAAACACAGTCAGTATTAATATAGAAAACACAGTCAGTAATAATATAGAAAACACAGTGAGTAATTTATTGAAAACACAGTCAGTAATAATATAGAAAACACAGTAAGTAATAATATAGAAAACACGGTCAGTATTAATATAGAAAACACAGTCAGTATTAATATAGAAAACAAAGTCAGTAATAATATAGAAAACACAGTCAGTAATAATATAGAAAACACAGTCAGTAATAATATAGAAAACACAGTCAGTATTAATATAGAAAACATAGTTAGTAATCTATAGAAAACCCAGTCAGTATAATATAGAAAACACAGTCAGTAATAATATAGAAAACACAGTCAGTAATAATATAGAAAACACAGTCAGTATTAATATAGAAAACACAGTCAGTATTAATATAGAAAACATAGTTAGTAATCTATAGAAAACACAGTCAGTATTAATATAGAAAACATAGTCAGTATTAATATAGAAAACATAGTTAGTAATCTATAGAAAACACAGTCAGTATTAATATAGAAAACACAGACAGTAATAATATAGAAAACACAGTCAGTAATAATATAAAAAACACAGTCAGTATTAATATAGAAAACACAGTAATCTATAGAAAACACAGTCAGTATTAATATAGAAAACACAGTCAGTAATAATATAGAAAACACAGTCAGTAATAATATAGAAAACACAGTAAGTAATCTATAGAAAACACAGTCAGTAATAATATAGAAAACACAGTCAGTATTAATATGGAAAACATAGTTAGTAATCTATAGAAAACACAGTCAGTAATTATATAGAAAACAGTCAGTAATAATATAGAAAACACAGTCAGTATTAATATAGAAAACATAGTTAGTAATCTATAGAAAACACAGTCAGTATTAATATAGAAAACACAGTCAGTAATCTATAGAAAACACAGTCAGTAATAATATAGAAAACACAGTCAGTAATAATATAGAAAACACAGTCAGTATTAATATAGAAAACATAATTAATAATCTATAGAAAACACAGTCAGTATTAATATAGAAAACATAATTAGTAATCTATAGAAAACACAGTCAGTATTAATATAGAAAACACAGTCAGTAATCTATAGAAAACACAGTAATCTATAGAAAACACAGTCAGTATTAATATAGAAAACACAGTAATCTATAGAAAACACAGTCAGTATTAATATAGAAAACAGTCAGTAATCTATAGAAAACACAGTAATCTATAGAAAACACAGTCAGTATTAATATAGAAAACACAGTCAGTATTAATATAGAAAACACAGTAATGTATAGAAAACACAGTCAGTATTAATATAGAAAACACAGTCAGTAATAATATAGAAAACACAGTCAGTAATAATATAGAAAACACAGTAAGTAATAATATAGAAAACAGTCAGTATTAATATAGAAAACATAGTTAGTAATCTATAGAAAACACAGTCAGTAATATTATAGAAAACACAGTCAGTAATAATATAGAAAACACGGTAATCTATAGAAAACACAGTAATCTATAGAAAACACAGTCAGTATTAATATAGAAAACACAGTAATCTATAGAAAACACAGTCAGTATTAATATAGAAAACACAGTCAGTATTAATATAGAAAACACAGTAATGTATAGAAAACACAGTCAGTAATAATATAGAAAACACAGTCAGTATTAATAAAGAAAACATAGTTAGTAATCTATAGAAAACACAGTCAGTAATTATATAGAAAACAGTCAGTAATAATATAGAAAACACAGTCAGTATTAATATAGAAAACATAGTTAGTAATCTATAGAAAACACAGTCAGTAATAATATAGAAAACACAGTAAGTAATAATATAGAAAACACAGTCAGTAATAATATAGAAAACACAGTCAGTATTAATATAGAAAACACAGTAATGTATAGAAAACAAAGTCAGTAATGTATAGAAAACACAGTCAGTACTGTATAGAAAACACAGTAATGTATAGAAAACACAGTAATGTATAGAAAACACAGTCAGTATTAATATAGAAAACACAGTAATGTATAGAAAACACAGTCAGTAATGTATAGAAAACACAGTAATGTATAGAAAACACAGTCAGTAATGTATAGAAAACACAGTAATGTATAGAAAACACAGTAATGTATAGAAAACACAGTAATGTATAGAAAACACAGTCAGTATTAATATAGAAAACAAAGTAATGTATAGAAAACACAGTAATGTATAGAAAACACAGTAATGTATAGAAAACACAGTCAGTATTAATATAGAAAACACAGTAATGTATAGAAAACACAGTCAGTATTAATATAGAAAACACAGTAATGTATAGAAAACACAGTAATGTATAGAAAACACAGTCAGTATTAATATAGAAAACACAGTAATGTATAGAAAACACAGTAATGTATAGAAAACACAGTAATGTATAGAAAACACAGTCAGTATTAATATAGAAAACACAGTAATGTATAGAAAACACAGTCAGTATTAATATAGAAAACACAGTAATGTATAGAAAACACAGTCAGTATTAATATAGAAAACACAGTAATGTATAGAAAACACGAGAGCTTCTAGGATGGACGTCACATGTTCTACTCACAAGCAGACGATGTTTGCCAGGTTGATGCTCCGGCGGTGCTGACTCTCTCCCAGACGAGCAAACCTGCCGACGATAACGGATCAAACGATGCTGTCGGATGAACGGAACCGAGTCCAGAGACACTTGATGTCTTCACATGAGTCTCAACATCCCTGAGCGACTGTTGCTCATCAAGTGACTTCAAGTTCCAATTAGTTTCTAATAATACAGTCACGACAAACGTCAACGAGGAGAAAACTGAGACACGTTTTGTTAGAATCCATCTTTTATTCGTCTCAACAGGAAACACTTTTATAGACTCGTAACCAACGGTGACGAGGTTTGAAAGAAGCTGAAGATCATGAATGACTTCAAAGTGTGTTTACGTTTGGCTTTTGTTGAATTAAAATAACAGATCGTTCTATACTTTAATGATGAATATATATTTATTACTGAATGATAGTTTGTATAACGATCGTGACCATGTTTTACACTCATTACTTTATAAAGCTGCTCTGAAATCTGGGCGAACGAGAGGTTACGAGAGTCCATGATGACTTAATAATGGCTTCACTCCTCCTCCAGCTGTAATCACGCTTTGTTTATACAACGAGTCCCTTGAAGGTGGAGACCATTGATGAGGCACAGTGACAAACCTCCATGCTTGACCAATCACAGCAGAGTGGGTGTGGTTATGATCAACAAGATTTAATCTCCAGAAAAACAAGTGTTTTCAGTGGGCGGAGCTTAAGATCATTTTCTAATGTTAATATTTAAATGAAAAGAGAGTTTTATATAAACACACACTGATGATACAATAGAGTCACACATCACAACAACACACACACACTGATGATACAATAGAGTCACACATCACAACAACACACACACACTGATGATACAATAGAGTCACACATCACAACAACACACACACACTGATGATACAATAGAGTCACACATCACAACAACACACACACTGATGATACAATAGAGTCACACATCACAACAACACACACACTGATGATACAATAGAGTCACACATCACAACAACACACACACACTGATGATACAAAAGAGTCACACATCACAACAACACACACACACTGATGATACAATAGAGTCACACATCACAACACACACTGATGATGCAAAAGAGTCACACATCACAACAACACACACACTGATGATACAATAGAGTCACACATCAAAACAACACACACTGATGATACAAAAGAGTCACACATCACAACAACACACACACTGATGATACAATAGAGTCACACATCATGACAACACACACACTGATGATACAATAGAGTCACAACAACACACACTGATGATACAATAGAGTCACACATCACAACAACACACACACTGATGATACAATAGAGTCACACATCACAACAACACACACACACTGATGATACAAAAGAGTCACACATCACAACAACACACACACACTGATGATACAATAGAGTCACACATCACAACACACACTGATGATGCAAAAGAGTCACACATCACGACAACACACACACTGATGATACAATAGAGTCACACATCACAACAACACACACTGATGATACAATAGAGTCACACATCACAACAACACACACACTGATGATACAATAGAGTCACACATCACATCAACACACACACTGATGATACAATAGAGTCACACATCACAACAACACACACTGATGATACAAAAGAGTCACACATCACAACAACACACACACTGATGATACAATAGAGTCACACATCACAACAACACACACACTGATGATACAATAGAGTCACACATGACAACAACACACACACTGATGATACAATAGAGTCACACATCACAACAACACACACACTGATGATACAATAGAGTCACACATCACACTCGTAACCTCTCGTTCGTCCAGATTTCAGAGCAGCTTTATAAAGTAATGAGTGTAAAACATGGTCATGATTGTCATACAAACCATCATTTAGTAATAAATATATATTCATCATTAACTTCTGGTCTGAAGGTTCCATCTGTGTCACGTCATGTTGTTCTGGACGTGAAACGACCAACTGAGAAAACTCACCTCTCGTAGATGAGAACGTCTTCATCGGCCGCAGGTGCGTCCAGGTCAAGGCCGTACGGCTCCTTGCACACCTGCTGCTGGACCTCCTGAGCAGAAGATGAGGTCGGGGGTCAAAGGTCGTGTGGACAGAAAGCCTCATTGAGACACAGAGTCTTAAATCTGATACAAGACATGTATTAAAACATGTGATGATGAGCACAGGTTTGTGAACATGAATATATTTGTAGTTCCTCCGGGTCTGTGGAGCATCTAAACCAGACGGATCTTCTCAATGATCCTGATTTATAATCTTGATTTATTTGTTATTGTTATCAACGAGCCTCAGAAACAAACTTCACAGCATTAAATGAAAATAATCTCAAGACTGTGAAACATACAGTGGTTCCTCAATATGTCGCTGTTTTGTTTCTTCAAATCAGACAGTACTGCCCATAGACCTGTATACATATATACATAGACCTGTATACATATATACATAGACCTGTATACATGGACCTGTATACATATATACATAGACCTGTATACATAGACCTGTATACATATATACATAGACCTATATACATAGACCTGTATACATAGACCTGTATACATATATACATAGACCTGTATACATAGACCTGTATACATACATACATAGACCTGTATACATAGACCTGTATACATGGACCTGTATACATATATACATAGACCTATATACATAGACCTGTATACATAGACCTGTATACATATATACATAGACCTGTATACATATATACATAGACCTGTATACATAGACCTGTATACATATATACATAGACCTGTATACATATATACATAGACCTGTATACATAGACCTGTATACATATATACATAGACCTATATACATAGACCTGTATACATAGACCTGTATACATATATACATAGACCTGTATACATAGACCTGTATACATATATACATAGACCTGTATACATATATACATAGACCTGTATACATAGACCTGTATACATATATACATAGACCTGTATACATAGACCTGTATACATATATACATAGACCTGTATACATAGACCTGTATACATATATACATATACCTATATACATAGACCTGTATACATAGACCTGTATACATAGACCTGTATACATATATACATAGACCTATATACATAGACTTATATACATAGACATATATACATAGACCTGTATACATAGACCTGTATACATAGACCGATATACATATATACATAGACCTGCATACATAGACATATTTATATATACCTATATACAAAGACCTATATACATATAAACATAGACCTGTATACATAGACCTATATACATATATACATGAACATATATACATAAACATATATACGTAGACCTATATACGTATACAGACACGTATACTTATACACATGTATGTCTAAGTATATATGTGTAAGTATATATGTCCATGTATATAGGTCCATGTATATAGGTCTATGTATATATGTATATAGGTCCATGTATATAGGTCTATGTATACAGGTCTAAGTATACATGTATATAGGTCTATGTATATATGTATATAGGTCCATGTATATAGGTCTATGTATACAGGTCTAAGTATACATGTATACAGGTCTATGTATATATGTATACAGGTCTAAGTATACATGTATATAGGTCTATGGTACTGCCCAGGAAACGCTGCCCTCCAAGCATGCCTTTCTACACACCGCTCCATTTAGTGACGGCTGATTGGTCGCTACAAATGCTGCATTTAAACGACGCGTCCGTGTTGTCGTGACGAACGGCGGAGATGGATTGGCTGGGCGGCAAAGCATCACGAGTTCAGGGAGGATCATAAGGGCCACAACATGAAAAGTCACTGCTTTGGTTTATAAACGAGGAGCCGCTGTACGTCAGATGTTTGCATCAGCCTGAGCGCTGTTACGTAATAGAAGCATTATATCTTATTAGTATTATATCCGTGTAATTATTCTTTCTGCCACCAGGCGTAATGTCATGTAAACACAGGAACAACAACAACCATCTCACACACGCGCTCCATGAGTGTGAAGCGAGCCGCTGTAATTACATGTTACAGAACCCGTGACTTCCTCCTCTCGGCAGTAAACCGTTCCTTCAGCAGCTGTGCTGGACACGTGAGACCTTCACCTCCAGAAGAAGAACGCACGAGAGGCTTTCACGGCGTAAACGCTGCTGTGAAAGGATTCGATCGGTGGAGGATAAACCTCTACACCTGAGAAGGAATCACCACAACTTTCGTGTCGGTGATCAACACAGACCATGTATATAAGAAGGTTCAGAGTAGACTGTACTTTCTGAGGAGGCTTCGATCATTTAACATCTGCAAGAAGCTCCTCTGCATGTTCTACCAGTCTGTGGTGGCCAGTGTTCTATGCTGTGGTGTGTTGGGGTGGAAATGTGTCCAAGAGGAGGTCAACAGGTTGCACAGGTTGATCAGGAGGGCTGGCTCTGTGGTTGAAGCTGGACTCACTGGTGACAGTTACTGAGAGGAGATCATTGAACAAACTACTGTCCATCATGATGATGACTATCATCCTCTGAACACTGTCATCAGTGAGCAGAGAAGCAGATGAAGCACGAATGCTCCTACCCAGGTGCAACACTAATAGACTCAGGGACTCATTCATCCCTCGGGCTATTAAATTGTACAATTCTGAGTTCGGGGGCAGGAGTGGAGTGAAAGTATCTGGATGTTCTGTTCTATGTTAGTCTTTGTATCCTTTGTCTATGTTGTTTTTCTTTGATCTATGTTCTTTGTTTTTATCTTTAGACTTGATTGTGTCATCTTGTTCTTTGTCTTTATTGATTGTGTCATTTTGTTCTTTGTCTTTATGATTGTGTCATCTTGTTCTTTGTCTTTATGATTGTGTCATCTTGTTCTTTGTCTTTATTGATTGTGTCATCTTGTTCTTTGTCTTTATTGATTGTGTCGTCTTGTTCTTTGTCTTTATGATTGTGTCATCTTGTTCTTTGTCTTTATTGATTGTGTCATCTTGTTCTTTGTCTTTATTGATTGTGTCATCTTGTTCTTTGTCTTTATGATTGTGTCATCTTGTTCTTTGTCTTTATTGATTGTGTCATCTTGTTCTTTGTCTTTATTGATTGTGTCACCTTGTTCTTTGTCTTTATGATTGTGTCATATTGTTCTTTGTCTTTATTGATTGTGTCATCTTGTTCTTTGTCTTTATTGATTGTGTCATCTTGTTCTTTGTCTTTATGATTGTGTCATATTGTTCTTTGTCTTTATTGATTGTGTCATCTTGTTCTTTGTCTTTATGATTGTGTCATCTTGTTCTTTGTCTTTATTGATTGTGTCATCTTGTTCTTTGTCTTTATGATTGTGTCATCTTGTTCTTTGTCTTTATGATTGTGTCATCTTGTTCTTTGTCTTTATTGATTGTGTCGTCTTGTTCTTTGTCTTTATGATTGTGTCATCTTGTTATTTGTCTTTATGATTGTGTCATCTTGTTCTTTGTCTTTATTGATTGTGTCATCTTGTTCTTTGTCTTTATTGATTGTGTCATCTTGTTCTTTGTCTTTATTGATTGTGTCATTTTGTTCTTTGTCTTTATTGATTGTGTCATCTTGTTCTTTGTCTTTATGATTGTGTCATCTTGTTCTTTGTCTTTATTGATTGTGTCATATTGTTCTTTGTCTTTATGATTGTGTCATCTTGTTCTTTGTCTTTATGATTGTTTCATCTTGTTCTTTGTCTTTATTGATTGTGTCATCTTGTTCTTTGTCTTTATTCATTGTATCATCTTGTTCTTTGTCTTTATGATTGTGTCATCTGTGTGCAGCCAGTAACCAACACTAATACACTAACTTAGTGTGTGTTTGTGCAACCAGTAACCAACACTAATACACTAACTTAGTGTGTCTTTGTGCAGCCAGTAACTAACACTATTACACTAACTTAGTGTGTGTGTGCAGCCAGTAACCAACACTATTACACTAACTTAGTGTGTGTGTGTGTAGCCAGTAACCAACACTAATATACTAACTTAGTGTGTGTTTGTGCAGCCTGGGACCAACACTAATACACTAACTTAGTGTGTGTTTGTGCAGCCAGTAACCAACACTAATACACTTAGTGTGTGTTTGTGCAGCCAGTAACCAACACTAATACACTAACTTAGTGTGTGTTTGCGCAGCCAGTAACCAACACTAATACACTAACTTAGTGTGTGTTTGTGCAGCCAGTAACGAACACTAATACACTTATTTAGTGTGTGTGTGTGCAGCCAGTAACCAACACTAATACACTAACTTAGTGTGTGTTTGTGCAGCCAGTAACCAACACTAATACACTAACTTAGTGTGTGTTTGTGCAGCCAGTAACCAACACTAATACACTAACTTAGTGTGTGTTTGTGCAGCCAGTAACCAACACTAATACACTAACTTAGTGTGTGTTTGTGCAGCCAGTAACCAACACTAATACACTAACTTAGTGTGTGTGTGTGCAGCCAGTAACCAACACTAATATACTAACTTAGTGTGTGTTTGTGCAGCCAGTAACCAACACTAAAACACTTAGTGTCTGTTTGTGCAGCCAGTAACCAACACTAATACACTAACTTAGTGTGTGTGTGTGTGTTTGTGCAGCCAGTAACCAACACTAATACACTTAGTGTGTGTTTGTGCAGCCAGTAACCAACACTAATACACTAACTTAGTGTGTGTGTGTGTTTGTGCAGCAAGTAACCAACACTAATACACTTAGTGTGTGTTTGTGCAGCCAGTAACCAACACTATTACACTTAGTGTGTGTGTGTGTTTGTGCAGCCAGTAACCAACACTACTACACTTACTTAGTGTGTGTGTGTGCAGCCAGTAACCAACACTAATACACCAACTTAGTGTGTGTTTGTGCAGCCAGTAACCAACACTAATACACTAACTTAGTGTGTGGAACTCTTTATGGAAGTTTGTACGTATAATAGACACAACAACAGTTGAGCTAAAGCAATAAATATATTTTTGTTATTAGAATCCATTTATTTAAAGTGACAGTTCATCCAAACTTCCCTCATGTTCTCACGTCGACTGATGTTGATTATTTTCAGAGTAACTTGTTTATTTTTAGAGTTCTAGACACAAATGTTTGTTCATTTTAATGTAGCGACTGGAGCACAGTCCTGAACAATTCTTCACAAGATGGACGTTACAGTCGAGCAGTTTGAAGGTATTTGGATGTTTTTAGTCTTTTTGGACGAAGACGAAGACAACTGAGCTCCAGTCGCTACACTAAAAATGAACAAACATTTTTGTCTACAACTCTAAAAAAAACTCATGAGTAGAACATGAATCCCTCAACATGTGAACAAAAGTAGAAGATGCATCTTCCTGACCTCCTGCGTGCGATGGTTCTCCCCGGACTCGGCGAGAACCTTCACCGGCGTCGAGCGCTGGGACACGGATCCGTCGTCGTCGCGCTCGTCCTCGGAGTCGTCCTCAGACGTGCTGGAGATGGCCTCCTCGCTCGGGGGAGGCGGCGCGCTCGCCGCCGTCTTCCTCTGCAGCAGCGTCTCCTCCTTGCTGCTCTTGTTGCTGCCAGACGAAGGAACACTTCAGAGTCGACACTTGCGAGTCCAGGGATTGATATGAAGGCCGTGATACTGAAGGTAATTATCCCTGGTGTTATCTCTGGGTCAAGGTGACCCGAAGGCCCGAAAAAACAAAAGTGTTACATGAATACATATGCAGTGTAGTGTGTGTGTGTGCAGCCAGTGACCAACACTAATAACACTAACTCAGTGTGTGTGTGTGTGTTTGTGCAGCCAGTAACCAACACTATTAGACTAACTTAGTGTGTGTTTGTGCAGCCAGTGACCAACACTAATAACACTAACTTAGTGTGTGTGTGTGTTTGTGCAGCCAGTAACCAACACTAATAACACTAACTTAGTGTGTGTGTTTGTGCAGCCAGTAACCAACACTAATAACACTAACTTAGTGTGTGTGTGCAGCCAGTAACCAACACTAATAACACTAACTTAGTGTGTGTGTGCAGCCAGTAACCAACACTAATAACACTAACTCAGTGTGTGTGTTCAGCCAGTAACAAACACTAATACACTAACTTAGTGTGTGTTTGTGCAGCCAGTAACCAACACTAATACACTAACTTAGTGTGTGTTTGTGCAGCCAGTAACCAACACTATTACACTAACTTAGTGTGTGTTTGTGCAGCCAGTAACCAACACTGATACACTAACTTAGTGTTTGTTTGTGCAGCCAGTAACCAACACTATTAGACTAACTTAGTGTGCGTTTGTGTAGCCAGTAACCAACACTATTAGACTAACTAAGTGTGTGTTTGTGCAGCCAGTAACCAACACTAATACACTAACTTAGTGTGTGTGTGTGCAGCCAGTAACCAACACTCATACACTAACTTAGTGTGCGTGTGTGCAGCCAGTAACCAACACTAATACACTAACTTAGTGTGTGTTTGTGCAGCCTGGGACCAACACTATTAGACTAAGTGTGCGTTTGTGCAGCCAGTAACCAACACTATTAGACTAACTAAGTGTGTGTTTGTGCAGCCAGTGACCAACACAAATACACTAACTTAGTGTGTGTGTGTTTGTGCAGCCAGTAACCAACACTATTAGACTAACTTAGTGTGTGTTTGTGCAGCCAGGGACCAACACTAATACACTAACTTAGTGTGTGTTTGTTTGTGCAGCCAGTGACCAACACTATAAGACTAACTTAGTGTGTGTTTGTGCAGCCAGTAACCAACACTATTAGACTAACTAAGTGTGTGTTTGTGCAGCCAGTAACCAACACTATTACACTTACTTAGTGTGTGTGTGTGCAGCCAGTAACCAACACTAATACACTAACTTAGTGTGTGTGTGTTTGTGCAGTCAGTAACCAACACTATTAGACTAACTTAGTGTGTGTTTGTGCAGCCAGTAACCAACACTCATACACTAACTTAGTGTGTGTGTGTTTGTGCAGCCAGTAACAAACACTAATACACTAACTTAGTGTGTTTTTGTGAAGCCAGTAACCAACAATAATACACTAACTTAGTGTGTGTGTGTGTGTGTGTGCAGCCAGTAACCAACACTAATAACACTAACTTAGTGTGTGTGTTTGTGCAGCCAGTAACCAACACTAATAACACTAACTTAGTGTGTGTGTGCAGCCAGTAACCAACACTAATAACACTAACTTAGTGTGTGTGTGCAGCCAGTAACCAACACTAATAACACTAACTCAGTGTGTGTGTTCAGCCAGTAACAAACACTAATACACTAACTTAGTGTGTGTTTGTGCAGCCAGTAACCAACACTAATACACTAACTTAGTGTGTGTTTGTGCAGCCAGTAACCAACACTATTACACTAACTTAGTGTGTGTTTGTGCAGCCAGTAACCAACACTGATACACTAACTTAGTGTTTGTTTGTGCAGCCAGTAACCAACACTATTAGACTAACTTAGTGTGCGTTTGTGTAGCCAGTAACCAACACTATTAGACTAACTAAGTGTGTGTTTGTGCAGCCAGTAACCAACACTAATACACTAACTTAGTGTGTGTGTGTGCAGCCAGTAACCAACACTCATACACTAACTTAGTGTGCGTGTGTGCAGCCAGTAACCAACACTAATACACTAACTTAGTGTGTGTTTGTGCAGCCTGGGACCAACACTATTAGACTAAGTGTGCGTTTGTGCAGCCAGTAACCAACACTATTAGACTAACTAAGTGTGTGTTTGTGCAGCCAGTGACCAACACAAATACACTAACTTAGTGTGTGTGTGTTTGTGCAGCCAGTAACCAACACTATTAGACTAACTTAGTGTGTGTTTGTGCAGCCAGGGACCAACACTAATACACTAACTTAGTGTGTGTTTGTTTGTGCAGCCAGTGACCAACACTATAAGACTAACTTAGTGTGTGTTTGTGCAGCCAGTAACCAACACTATTAGACTAACTAAGTGTGTGTTTGTGCAGCCAGTAACCAACACTATTACACTTACTTAGTGTGTGTGTGTGCAGCCAGTAACCAACACTAATACACTAACTTAGTGTGTGTGTGTTTGTGCAGTCAGTAACCAACACTATTAGACTAACTTAGTGTGTGTTTGTGCAGCCAGTAACCAACACTCATACACTAACTTAGTGTGTGTGTGTTTGTGCAGCCAGTAACAAACACTAATACACTAACTTAGTGTGTTTTTGTGAAGCCAGTAACCAACAATAATACACTAACTTAGTGTGTGTGTGTGTGTGTGTGCAGCCAGTAACCAACACTAATAACACTAACTTAGTGTGTGTGTGTGTTTGTGCAGCCAGTAACCAACACTAATAACACTATCTTAGTGTGTGTGTGTGTGTTTGTGCAGCAAGTAACTAACACTAATAACACTAACTCAGTGTGTGTGTGTGTGTTTGTGCAGCCAGTAACCAACACCAATAACACTAACTCAGTGTGTGTGTGTGTGTGTGCAGCCAATAACCAACACTAATACACTAACTTAGTGTGTTTTTGTGAAGCCAGTAACCAACACTAATAACACTAACTTAGTGTGTGTGTGTGTGTGTGCAGCCAGTAACCAACACTAATAACACTATCTTAGTGTGTGTGTGTGTGTGGGTGTGCAGCCAGTAACCAACACCAATAACACTAACTCAGTGTGTGTGTGTGTTTGTGCAGCCAATAACCAACACTAATACACTAACTTAGTGTGTTTTTGTGAAGCCAGTAACCAACACTAATAACACTAACTTAGTGTGTGTGTGTGTGTGTGTGTGTGTGTGTGTGTGTGTTTGTGCAGCAAGTAACCAACACCAATAACACTAACTCAGTGTGTGTGTGTGTTTGTGCAGCCAGTAACCAACACTAATACACTAACTTAGTGTGTGTTTGTTTGTGCAGCCAGTTACCAACACTATTAGACTAACTTAGTGTGTGTTTGTGCAGCCAGTAACCAACACTAATAACACTAACTCAGTGTGTGTGCGTGTTTGTGCAGCCAGTAACCAACACTAATACACTAACTTAGTGTGTGTTTGTGCAGTCAGTAACCAACAATAATACACTAACTTAGTGTGTGTTTGTGCAGTCAGTAAACAACACTAATACACTAACTTAGTGTGTGTGTGCAGCCAGTGACAAACACTAATACACTAGCTTAGTGTGTGTGTGCAGCCAATAACCAACACTAATACACTAACTTAGTGTGTGTGTGCAGCCAATAACCAACACTATTACACTAACTTAGTGTGTGTGTGTGCAGCCAGTAACCAACACTAATAACACTATCTTAGTGTGTGTGTGTGTGTGTGTGTGTGTTTGTGCAGCCAGTAACCAACACCAATAACACTAACTCAGTGTGTGTGTGTGTTTGTGCAGCCAGTAACCAACACTAATACACTTACTTAGTGTGTGTGTGTGCAGCCAGTAACCAACACTAATACACTAACTTAGTGTGTTTTTGTGAAGCCAGTAACCAACACTAATACACTAACTTAGTGTGTGTTTGTGCAGTCAGTAAACAACACTAATACACTAACTTAGTGTGTGTGTGTGCAGCCAGTAACCAACACTAATACACTAACTTAGTGTGTGTTTGTGCAGCCAGTAACCAACACTATTAGACTAACTTAGTGTGTGTTTGTGCAGCCAGTAACCAACACTAATACACTAACTTAGTGTGTGTTTGTGCAGCCAGTAACCAACACTATTACACTAACTTAGTGTGTGTTTGTTTGTGCAGCCAGTAACCAACACCAATAACACTAACTCAGTGTGTGTTTGTGCAGCCAGTAACCAACACTAATAACACTAACTTAGTGTGTGTTTGTGCAGCCAGTAACCAACACTAATACACTAACTTAGTTTGTGTGTGCAGCCAGTGACAAACACTAATACACTAGGTTAGTGTGTGTGTGTGCAGCCAGTAACCAACACTATTACACTAACTTAGTGTGTGTTTGTGCAGCCAGTAACCAACACTATTACACTAACTCAGTGTGTGTGTGTGTTTGTTTGTGCAGCCAGTGACCAACACTAATAACACTAACTTAGTGTGTGTGTGTGTTTGTTTGTGCAGCCAGTAACCAACACTAATAACACTAACTTAGTGTGTTTGTGTGTATGTGTTTGTGCAGCCAGTAACCAACACTAATAACACTAACTTAGTGTGTGTGTGTGTGTTTGTGCAGCCAGTAACCAACACTAATAACACTAACTTAGTGTGTGTTTGTGCAGCCAGTAACCAACACTAATACACTAACTTAGTGTGTTTTTGTGCGGCCAGTAACCAACACTAATACACTAAGTTTGTTTTTGTGCAGCCAGTAACCAACACTAATACACTAACTTAGTGTGTGTGTGTGCAGCCAGTAACCAACACTAATACACTAACTTAGTGTGTTTTTGTGCAGCCAGTAACCAACACTAATACACTTAGTGTGTGTTTGTGCAGCCAGTAACCAACACTAATAACACTAACTCAGTGTGTGTGCGTGTTTGTGCAGCCAGTAACCAACACTAATACACTAACTTAGTGTGTTTTTGTGTAGCCAGTAACCAACACTAATAACACTAACTCAGTGTGTGTGGGTGTTTGTGCAGCCAGTAACCAACACTAATAACACTAACTTAGTGTGTGTGTGTGTTTGTTTGTGCAGCCAGTGACCAACACTAATAACACTAACTTAGTGTGTGTTTGTGCAGCCAGTAACCAACACTAATACACTAACTTAGTGTGTGTTTGTGCAGCCAGTAACCAACACTATTACACTAACTTAGTGTGTGTTTGTGCAGCCAGTAACCAACACTAATACACTAACTTAGTGTGTGTTTGTGCAGCCAGTAACCAACACTAATACACTAACTTAGTGTGTGTTTGTGCAGCCTGGGACCAACACGACACACGAACACACTTCAAAGAGATTGTAATGAAATGAGTGGAAAAATAGATTCTCCAGGAATACGATGTCAAATAAATGTGTCTACGAGGACACGGTGACACACGGTGACACACACAGTAACACACGGTGACACACACTGACACACACCGACACACAGGAGCATAAACAAATTAGGTCTCCACACGCCACTGACCCGAGGACTGATTTCCCCGTTTCTTCTGGCTTGCGAACAGTGAAGGGACTCGGATCCACACCCAAGGTTTTGGGCATGAATTCTCTGCAGGAACAAAACAGGAAAATGAATAAACGACAGGAAGCTCCGAGTCTCCGTCGTCAGAGAGTTTGGGTCCGATGTCGTCTCACCGCGCAGAGTTGGTCATCTCGATGCAAAACGTGTCGTCGAAGGACGTGAGCTCGTACGGCATGAAGAACTCCGTGTAGAGGTCGATGCTCTCGTCGTATCGGTTCACGCGCTTCACCGACACTTTCTTCATGGTGTCCTGACACGGAACTGAAGCAGAAGTTTCGTTAGTGTATTAACGGTGCCGTCTCGCCTGCAGTTCATACAAAACTCTGAAGCCAGAATTCTGAGCCGCTCTAGTAGAAGAACTCACATTTCTCCTTCAAACTCTTCACTGGCTGCCAGTTTCTTTCAGGATCATTTTAAAATTCTGGTTCTTACTTTCAGATCTATTCATGGTCAGACCTTCCATCAGTGATCTGATCCAGACTTACACCCCAACTCGGGCTCTGAGGTCTGTGGATCAGAATCTACTGATGGTTCCTGAACTTCCGGACCAGAGGAGAGAAATATTTGTGTTTGATGATCTACTGACTCCTTCAAGAAACATCTGTGTTTGATGATCTACTGACTCCTTCAAGAAACATCAGTGTTTGATGATCTACTGACTCCTTCAAGAAACATCTGTGTTTGATGATCTACTGACTCCTTCAAGAAACATGTGTGTTTGATGATCTACTGACTCCTTCAAGAAACATGTGTGTTTGATGATCTACTGACTCCTTCAAGAAACATCTGTGTTTGATGATCTACTGACTCCTTCAAGAAACATCTGTGTTTGATGATCTACTGACTCCTTCAAGAAACATCTGTGTTTGATGATCTACTGACTCCTTCAAGAAACATCTGTGTTTGATGATCTACTGACTCCTTCAAGAAACATCTGTGTTTGATGATCTACTGACTCCTTCAAGAAACATCTGTGTTTGACGATCTACTGACTCCTTCAAGAAACATCTGTGTTTGATGATCTACTGACTCCTTCAACAAACATCTGTGTTTGATGATCTACTGACTCCTTCAAGAAACATCTGTGTTTGATGATCTACTGACTCCTTCAAGAAACATCTGTGTTTGATGATCTACTGACTCCTTCAAGAACCATCTGTGTTTGATGATCTACTGACTCCTTCAAGAAACATCTGTGTTTGATGATCTACTGACTCCTTCAACAAACATCTGTGTTTGATGATCTACTGACTCCTTCAAGAAACATCTGTGTTTGATGATCTACTGACTCCTTCAAGAAACATCTGTGTTTGATGATCTACTGACTCCTTCAAGAACCATCTGTGTTTGATGATCTACTGACTCCTTCAAGAAACATCTGTGTTTGATGATCTACTGACTCCTTCAACAAACATCTGTGTTTGATGATCTACTGACTCCTTCAAGAAACATCTGTGTTTGACGATCTACTGACTCCTTCAAGAAACATCTGTGTTTGATGATCTACTGACTCCTTCAACAAACATCTGTGTTTGATGATCTACTGACTCCTTCAAGAAACATCTGTGTTTGATGATCTACTGACTCTTTCAAGAAACATGTGTGTTTGATGATCTACTGACTCCTTCAAGAAACATCTGTGTTTGATGATCTACTGACTCCTTCAAGAAACATGTGTGTTTGATGATCTACTGACTCCTTCAAGAAACATGTGTGTTTGATGATCTACTGACTCCTTCAAGAAACATCTGTGTTTGATGATCTACTGACTCCTTCAAGAAACATCTGTGTTTGATGATCTACTGACTCCTTCAAGAAACATCTGTGTTTGATGATCTACTGACTCCTTCAACAAACATCTGTGTTTGATGATCTACTGACTCCTTCAAGAAACATCTGTGTTTGATGATCTACTGACTCCTTCAATAAACATCTCAAGACACTTTTATTTGACCTTTACCCTGAATTTCTGAGACTCCTGTGTTTGTCTTGTGTTGATCTTTTAAAGTATATATTTAAACTGTGTATTGTTTGTGATTGTTTAAGCGCTTTGTGACCCTGGTCTAGTTTTTGAACCATGAAAATACTTAAACACACACATAAGTGACGAACAACTGCAGACTCGACCAGTTGTTCCATTTGAAAGAAAAGGGCGTCATAAAGATTAGTAACAGTTAACTATTTAAACTAAATTTACTACTTTTAATGGGATTGTTTGTTTTACAAAACCCTTCCCTGACTTGAGCAGGTCCTCACAGAGATCCTTGGTTTTAGCCACTGTGAACTTTCCTGAATCTTTTTTTTCAAATGTAAATGAAAGCTGAGAAATATTTTTCTCCACAACGATGGTCTTTATATCCGTCGGCTGTGGTTGAATAAAAGTACTGGACTCAGTATTGGCTGCTGGTTCAAGGACGGTCTTGCATATGAAAAAAAAAAACCACATTCATTGAAGGACAAAGAAAAGTTTGGGACCATTTTCTTGAATATCTCACAAAAAAAAACTATTCTCCAGGTAACGAATCAAGGACAATAAAAAGTATAAATGTGTATCTTTATTGTACTGAGACAGTGCTTTGTGTATTTTAATCATTTATTTTTTTGGGGGAGATTTTTTAAAGTAATGTTTTTTTGGTTTGTTTTTCGGTTTCGCTCGTCAGATGGAAATTTCTGTCTGAATGTTTTGTAAGAATTCAAAAATATCAATAAAAAGAGACTTAAAAACCTTTAGTCAAGATAAGAATGAGAATAATTCCAGGCTCCACTATTATACTGTATATTTTTGGGGTTTTTTATCTGGAAAAATACTTTTTTCTTGAGTTTGTAGAAAAGATAATGAGTAAAAAAAAAATCCATTATTGTATTGTATCGATGCCATAAAAACAGAACGGATTGATAAACGACGAGAAGAAAACGACGAGCGCAGGCGTGGCGTCACCTTTAACCTCAAGGACAACAAGTTAAAGGTCAAGACGTGAAGCTGGAACGACAACCTCTCCATGTACCTTCATCGTAGGGCACAGGCAGGAACGACAGGATTCTCTCCGACCACCAGAGGGTGTAGCTGAGGACAGACAGAGGTAGATTTGAGTCCCTGTGGCGAAACAAAACCCAGAAGCCAAAATTGAAACGACGTCCTGCGCAGAGAGCGACGTTCCCAGCATGCAGCAGGATTTGTACTCATTTCAAAGAACGAAGAGCACTTGAGTAAGAAGCACAAGAAAAGCGGGTTAATTGTTATTACATCATGACAGTTGTTTATCCGGAGAAATCTTCCTGGTGATCGTGGCAGAGGAAGAACCTTTAGAAAAGACGAGCATCTTTATTTTCCTGCGACTGAAACAGCTGAGCCCCAGAGGCTGAACTTAGTCAATTGTTTGCTAGAAATCAAACAATGAGTGAAAACACTTTACAGCTAAATGTGGACAAAACTGAAACACTGGTGATTGTTGATGATAAGATTCCAGGGTTGAGTCAGTACTTGGGTGACTTAGGTCAGTCTGTCAAACTGAGCCTGAGAAACCTGGGTGTTGTATTTGATAAAGACATGTCTCTTGTTCAACACTGCAGAAAACTGACCAGAAACTGTTTCCTTCGACTGAGAAAAATCTCTAAACTTAGGAAAATGTTGTCGGAACATGATCTGGATCTTATAATCCATGTGTTTGTTTCTTCTCGTCTGGACTATTGTAACAGTTTGTTTTCATGTCTTAACAAGAAGGATCGTCTCGTCTGCAGTTGATTCAGAACTCTGCAGCCAGAATTCTGAGCCGCTCTAGTAGAAGAACTCACATTTCTCCGATCCTTAAAACTCTTCACTGGCTTCCAGTTTCTTTCAGGATCAACTTTAAAATTCTGGTTCTTACTTTCAGATCTACGTATTCATGGTCAGGCTCCTCCTTACATCACCGATCTGATCCAGCCTTACACCCCAGCTCGGGCTCTGAGGTCTGTGGATCAGAATCTACTTATGGTTCCACGCACACGACTCAGGACCAGAGGAGAGAAATCTTTTCAGGCTGTTGCTCCTAAGCTTTGGAACGATCTTCTCTCTCTTTGCTCTTGAAGGATCTACTGACTCCTTCAAGAAACATCTGTGTTTGATGATCTACTGACTCCTTCAAGAAACAGCTGTGTTTGATGATCTACTGACTCCTTCAAGAAACATCTGTGTTTGATGATCTACTGACTCCTTCAAAAAACATCTGTGTTTGATGATCTACTGACTCCTTCAAGAAACATCTGTGTTTGATGATCTACTGACTCCTTCAAGAAACATCTGTGTTTGATGATCTACTGACTCCTTCAAGAAACATCTGTGTTTGATGATCTACTGACTCCTTCAAGAAACATCTGTGTTTGATGATCTACTGACTCCTTCAAAAAACATCTGTGTTTGATGATCTACTGACTCCTTCAAGAAACATCTGTGTTTGATGATCTACTGACTCCTTCAAGAAACATCTGTGTTTGATGATCTACTGACTCCTTCAAGAAACATCTGTGTTTGATGATCTACTGACTCCTTCAAGAAACATCTGTGTTTGATGATCTACTGACTCCTTCAAGAAACATCTGTGTTTGATGATCTACTGACTCCTTCAAGAAACATCTGTGTTTGATGATCTACTGACTCCTTCAAGAAACATCTGTGTTTGATGATCTACTGACTCCTTCAAGAAACATCTGTGTTTGATGATCTACTGACTCCTTCAAGAAACATCTGTGTTTGATGATCTACTGACTCCTTCAAGAAACATCTGTGTTTGATGATCTACTGACTCCTTCAAGAAACATCTGTATTTGATGATCTACTGACTCCTTCAAGAAACATCTGTGTTTGATGATCTACTGACTCCTTCAAGAAACATCTGTGTTTGATGATCTACTGACTCCTTCAAGAAACATCTGTGTTTGATGATCTACTGACTCCTTCAAGAAACATCTGTGTTTGATGATCTACTGACTCCTTCAAGAAACATCTGTGTTTGATGATCTACTGACTCCTTCAAGAAACATCTGTATTTGATGATCTACTGACTCCTTCAAGAAACATCTGTGTTTGATGATCTACTGACTCCTTCAAGAAACATCTGTGTTTGATGATCTACTGACTCCTTCAAGAAACATCTGTGTTTGATGATCTACTGACTCCTTCAAGAAACATCTGTGTTTGATGATCTACTGACTCCTTCAAGAAACATCTGTGTTTGATGATCTACTGACTCCTTCAAGAAACATCTGTGTTTGATGATCTACTGACTCCTTCAAGAAACATCTGTGTTTGATGATCTACTGACTCCTTAAAGAAACATCTGTGTTTGATGATCTACTGACTCCTTTAAGAAACATCTGTGTTTGTTGATCTACTGACTCCTTCAAGAAACATCTGTGTTTGATGATCTACTGACTCCTTCAAGAAACATCCGTGTTTGATGATCTACTGACTCCTTCAAAAAACATCTGTGTTTGATGATCTACTGACTCCTTTAAGAAACATCTGTGTTTGATGATCTACTGACTCCTTCAAGAAACATCCGTGTTTGATGATCTACTGACTCCTTCAAGAAACATCTGTGTTTGATGATCTACTGACTCCTTCAAGAAACAGCTGTGTTTGATGATCTACTGACTCCTTCAAGAAACATCTGTGTTTGATGATCTACTGACTCCTTCAAAAAACATCTGTGTTTGATGATCTACTGACTCCTTCAAGAAACATCTGTGTTTGATGATCTACTGACTCCTTCAAGAAACATCTGTGTTTGATGATCTACTGACTCCTTCAAGAAACATCTGTGTTTGATGATCTACTGACTCCTTCAAGAAACATCTGTGTTTGATGATCTACTGACTCCTTCAAAAAACATCTGTGTTTGATGATCTACTGACTCCTTCAAGAAACATCTGTGTTTGATGATCTACTGACTCCTTCAAGAAACATCTGTGTTTGATGATCTACTGACTCCTTCAAGAAACATCTGTGTTTGATGATCTACTGACTCCTTCAAGAAACATCTGTGTTTGATGATCTACTGACTCCTTCAAGAAACATCTGTGTTTGATGATCTACTGACTCCTTCAAGAAACATCTGTGTTTGATGATCTACTGACTCCTTCAAGAAACATCTGTGTTTGATGATCTACTGACTCCTTCAAGAAACATCTGTGTTTGATGATCTACTGACTCCTTCAAGAAACATCTGTGTTTGATGATCTACTGACTCCTTCAAGAAACATCTGTGTTTGATGATCTACTGACTCCTTCAAGAAACATCTGTATTTGATGATCTACTGACTCCTTCAAGAAACATCTGTGTTTGATGATCTACTGACTCCTTCAAGAAACATCTGTGTTTGATGATCTACTGACTCCTTCAAGAAACATCTGTGTTTGATGATCTACTGACTCCTTCAAGAAACATCTGTGTTTGATGATCTACTGACTCCTTCAAGAAACATCTGTGTTTGATGATCTACTGACTCCTTCAAGAAACATCTGTATTTGATGATCTACTGACTCCTTCAAGAAACATCTGTGTTTGATGATCTACTGACTCCTTCAAGAAACATCTGTGTTTGATGATCTACTGACTCCTTCAAGAAACATCTGTGTTTGATGATCTACTGACTCCTTCAAGAAACATCTGTGTTTGATGATCTACTGACTCCTTCAAGAAACATCTGTGTTTGATGATCTACTGACTCCTTCAAGAAACATCTGTGTTTGATGATCTACTGACTCCTTCAAGAAACATCTGTGTTTGATGATCTACTGACTCCTTCAAGAAACATCTGTGTTTGATGATCTACTGACTCCTTTAAGAAACATCTGTGTTTGTTGATCTACTGACTCCTTCAAGAAACATCTGTGTTTGATGATCTACTGACTCCTTCAAGAAACATCCGTGTTTGATGATCTACTGACTCCTTCAAAAAACATCTGTGTTTGATGATCTACTGACTCCTTTAAGAAACATCTGTGTTTGATGATCTACTGACTCCTTCAAGAAACATCCGTGTTTGATGATCTACTGACTCCTTCAAGAAACATCTGTGTTTGATGATCTACTGACTCCTTTAAGAAACATCTGTGTTTGTTGATCTACTGACTCCCTCAAGAAACATCTGTGTTTGATGATCTACTGACTCCTTTAAGAAACATCTGTGTTTGATGATCTACTGACTCCTTTAAGAAACATCTGTGTTTGATGATCTACTGACTCCTTCAAGAAACATCTGTGTTTGATGATCTACTGACTCCTTCAGGAAACATCTGTGTTTGATGATCTACTGACTCCTTCAAGAAACATCTGTGTTTGATGATCTACTGACTCCTTCAAGAAACATCTGTGTTTAATGATCTACTGACTCCTTCAAGAAACATCTGTGTTTGATGATCTACTGACTCCTTCAAGAAACATCTGTGTTTGATGATCTACTGACTCCTTCAAGAAACATCTGTGTTTGATGATCTACTGACTCCTTCAAGAAACATCTGTGTTTGATGATCTACTGACTCCTTCAAGAAACATCTGTGTTTGATGATCTACTGACTCCTTTAAGAAACATCTGTGTTTGTTGATCTACTGACTCCTTCAAGAAACATCTGTGTTTGATGATCTACTGACTCCTTCAAGAAACATCCGTGTTTGATGATCTACTGACTCCTTCAAAAAACATCTGTGTTTGATGATCTACTGACTCCTTTAAGAAACATCTGTGTTTGATGATCTACTGACTCCTTCAAGAAACATCCGTGTTTGATGATCTACTGACTCCTTCAAGAAACATCTGTGTTTGATGATCTACTGACTCCTTTAAGAAACATCTGTGTTTGTTGATCTACTGACTCCCTCAAGAAACATCTGTGTTTGATGATCTACTGACTCCTTTAAGAAACATCTGTGTTTGATGATCTACTGACTCCTTTAAGAAACATCTGTGTTTGATGATCTACTGACTCCTTCAAGAAACATCTGTGTTTGATGATCTACTGACTCCTTCAGGAAACATCTGTGTTTGATGATCTACTGACTCCTTCAAGAAACATCTGTGTTTGATGATCTACTGACTCCTTCAAGAAACATCTGTGTTTAATGATCTACTGACTCCTTCAAGAAACATCTGTGTTTGATGATCTACTGACTCCTTCAAGAAACATCTGTGTTTGATGATCTACTGACTCCTTCAAGAAACATCTGTGTTTGATGATCTACTGACTCCTTCAAGAAACATCTTAAGACGTTTCTATTTGTTCAGCCTTTTCCTTGATTTTCTGGAACTCCTGTGTTGTTCTCAGTATTATCTTGATCTTTAAAGTATATACTTTTTTGAGTATTGTTTTGATTGTTTAAGCGCTTTGTGACCCTGGTCTGGAAAGGCGCTATATAAATAAATATTACTTACTTACTTACTTACATGAGATCGTACTCGTGTGATTTGTGAAGCAACAATCCTTCAAATTAAAAGCATGCGCTCACAAATTCAACAGCTTTTTGAGGCCAAAAGATAACGACCACGAGTGAATCCTTAAAGACTCGCAGGTGATTTGAAACATGATTGAATGAGAATGTGCTTCGTTTTGTTTAAAATAAGTATAGTTTAAGTGATATTTCAAAGCAGGATCTGATGTAGAACTTGATGCCTTTACATCAACAGAACATTAACCAACATTCAAACTGAACTAGTGAGATCAGGCGAAGTAATAATGTCATAATTACCAACAGAACTCGATGAATTACGTCCCAGAAGGACCGACGTGTAAAAATCCAACATTGAAATGAAAGAAAGGCTTAGAAAATAAATCCTTTTGTTGGATCACAGCGACCGCCGGGTTCTTCCCACCGAGCGTTCTGCTACAGACCACAAAGAAAGACGAAAACCTCTCGATAGTTCCGTTTCTATTACATGCTAAATTACTTTTTAAGTGCAAACGCCAACGGTTCAAGGTTACTTGTTGTACATTACTTTGGTTTTTGGTGTACAGTATAAGGCTCTGATTAGGATTAATACCATTATTATCTCTTACTCTTGAGCCCCTCAATCCAGGGACGGGAAGGCAGGTGAGGCAGTGCCTCACCTCTCAATGCGCAATCCATCACATACTGCGTTGATACATGCAGTTGACGCTGATCTCTGAAGGTCAATATAATGCGTTTATTTGCCTTGATTTTTCCAGTCTGGTTCATGTCTTTAACCATTAAAGTTGAACCTTTGTAAGGGTCTTTTTAGTTCTGCTGATCGGAGATACAAACGCGGTGAAAAGGCAAAGTTTCAGACACAAACTAATCATCGAAGTAAGTCAGATCCATCGAGGCGTCATAATGCTGTCGAGCGAACTATCGCTAGGAATTCTTCACTCTTGAGCCAAATTTAAGAGTTTCTCGCTGAACTTTACGGCAACTTCCCCTCAGTAGGAGGAAGTAAACGCCCGGCTTTCAAATTAAGAGCATCTGCGTCTTCCTTGTAATCCTTTAATATCACGGTCGTACTCTGTACTGTTTAAATCAACGTTTGCTCAACCTTTTTTTTTTAATTATTTACTATTTAATTCATTTTTTCTATATCTATCGATTATTTAAATCGAGTTTATAGTGATTTTTTCATAGAATAGACTTTCATCCAATTGAAAAGTCTCAGATCATTAAATATGGTTAAAGATTTTGAACATATCACTTTAAATAAATTGATAATTAGAATAATAAAGACGATGTTTATGAAGCTTTAAATCAATATTCATCTACAATGGAATACGGCCATAGATCTAGAGGACGTAGATTAACATCCCACAAAATATCAACCACAATTCAATATAGACTAGAAGAACTCACATTTCTCCTTTAAACTCTTCACTGGCTGCTCTAGTAGAAGAACTCACATTTCTCCTTTAAACTCTTCACTGGCTGCTCTAGTAGAAGAACTCACATTTCTCCTTTAAACTCTTCACTGGCTGCTCTAGTAGAAGAACTCACATTTCTCCTTTAAACTCTTCACTGGCTGCTCTAGTAGAAGAACTCACATTTCTCTTTCAAACTCTTCACTGGCTGCTCTAGTAGAAGAACTCACATTTCTCCTTCAAACTCTTCACTGGCTGCTCTAGTAGAAGAACTCACATTTCTCCTTCAAACTCTTCACTGGCTGCTCTAGTAGAAGAACTCACATTTCTCCTTCAAACTCTTCACTGGCAGCTATAGTAGAAGAACTCACATTTCTCCTTCAAACTCTTCACTGGCTGCTCTAGTAGAAGAACTCACATTTCTCCTTCAAACTCTTCACTGGCTGCTCTAGTAGAAGAACTCACATTTCTCCTTCAAACTCTTCACTGGCTGCTCTAGTAGAAGAACTCACATTTCTCCTTCAAACTCTTCACTGGCCGCTCTAGTAGAAGAACTCACATTTCTCCTTCAAACTCTTCACTGGCTGCTCTAGTAGAAGAACTCACATTTCTCCTTCAAACTCTTCACTGGCTGCTCTAGTAGAAGAACTCACATTTCTCCTTCAAACTCTTCACTGGCTGCTCTAGTAGAAGAACTCACATTTCTCCTTCAAACTCTTCACTGGCTGCTCTAGTAGAAGAACTCACATTTCTCCTTCAAACTCTTCACTGGCTGCTCTAGTAGAAGAACTCACATTTCTCCTTCAAACTCTTCACTGGCTGCTCTAGTAGAAGAAGTCACATTTCTCTTTCAAACTCTTCACTGGCTGCTCTAGTAGAAGAACTCACATTTCTCCTTCAAACTCTTCACTGGCTGCTCTAGTAGAAGAACTCACATTTCTCCTTCAAACTCTTCACTGGCTGCTCTAGTAGAAGAACTCACATTTCTCCTTCAAACTCTTCACTGGCAGCTATAGTAGAAGAACTCACATTTCTCCTTCAAACTCTTCACTGGCTGCTCTAGTAGAATAACTCACATTTCTCCTTCAAACTCTTCACTGGCTGCTCTAGTAGAAGAACTCACATTTCTCCTTCAAACTCTTCACTGGCTGCTCTAGTAGAAGAACTCACATTTCTCCTTCAAACTCTTCACTGGCCGCTCTAGTAGAAGAACTCACATTTCTCCTTCAAACTCTTCACTGGCTGCTCTAGTAGAAGAACTCACATTTCTCCTTCAAACTCTTCACTGGCTGCTCTAGTAGAAGAACTCACATTTCTCCTTCAAACTCTTCACTGGCTGCTCTAGTAGAAGAACTCACATTTCTCCTTCAAACTCTTCACTGGCTGCTCTAGTAGAAGAACTCACATTTCTCCTTCAAACTCTTCACTGGCTGCTCTAGTAGAAGAACTCACATTTCTCCTTCAAACTCTTCACTGGCTGCTCTAGTAGAAGAACTCACATTTCTCCTTCAAACTCTTCACTGGCCGCTCTAGTAGAAGAACTCACATTTCTCCTTCAAACTCTTCACTGGCTGCTCTAGTAGAAGAACTCACATTTCTCCTTCAAACTCTTCACTGGCCGCTCTAGTAGAAGAACTCACATTTCTCCTTCAAACTCTTCACTGGCTGCTCTAGTAGAAGAACTCACATTTCTCCTTCAGACTCTTCACTGGCTGCTCTAGTAGAAGAACTCACATTTCTCCTTCAAACTCTTCACTGGCTGCTCTAGTAGAAGAACTCACATTTCTCCTTCAAACTCTTCACTGGCCGCTCTAGTAGAAGAACTCACATTTCTCCTTCAAACTCTTCACTGGCTGCTCTAGTAGAAGAACTCACATTTCTCCTTCAAACTCTTCACTGGCTGCTCTAGTAGAAGAACTCACATTTCTCCTTCAAACTCTTCACTGGCTGCTCTAGTAGAAGAACTCACATTTCTCCTTCAAACTCTTCACTGGCCGCTCTAGTAGAAGAACTCACATTTCTCCTTCAAACTCTTCACTGGCTGCTCTAGTAGAAGAACTCACATTTCTCCTTCAAACTCTTCACTGGCTGCTCTAGTAGAAGAACTCACATTTCTCCTTCAAACTCTTCACTGGCCGCTCTAGTAGAAGAACTCACATTTCTCCTTCAAACTCTTCACTGGCCGCTCTAGTAGAAGAACTCACATTTCTCCTTCAAACTCTTCACTGGCTGCTCTAGTAGAAGAACTCACATTTCTCCTTCAAACTCTTCACTGGCTGCTCTAGTAGAAGAACTCACATTTCTCCTTCAAACTCTTCACTGGCTGCTCTAGTAGAAGAACTCACATTTCTCCTTCAAACTCTTCACTGGCTGCTCTAGTAGAAGAACTCACATTTCTCCTTCAAACTCTTCACTGGCTGCTCTAGTAGAAGAACTCACATTTCTCCTTCAAACTCTTCACTGGCTGCTCTAGTAGAAGAACTCACATTTCTCCTTCAAACTCTTCACTGGCTGCTCTAGTAGAAGAACTCACATTTCTCCTTCAAACTCTTCACTGGCTGCTCTAGTAGAAGAACTCACATTTCTCCTTCAAACTCTTCACTGGCTGCTCTAGTAGAAGAACTCACATTTCTCCTTCAAACTCTTCACTGGCTGCTCTAGTAGAAGAACTCACATTTCTCCTTCAAACTCTTCACTGGCCGCTCTAGTAGAAGAACTCACATTTCTCCTTCAAACTCTTCACTGGCTGCTCTAGTAGAAGAACTCACATTTCTCCTTCAAACTCTTCACTGGCTGCTCTAGTAGAAGAACTCACATTTCTCCTTCAAACTCTTCACTGGCCGCTCTAGTAGAAGAACTCACATTTCTCCTTCAAACTCTTCACTGGCTGCTCTAGTAGAAGAACTCACATTTCTCCTTCAAACTCTTCACTGGCTGCTCTAGTAGAAGAACTCACATTTCTCCTTCAAACTCTTCACTGGCTGCTCTAGTAGAAGAACTCACATTTCTCCTTCAAACTCTTCACTGGCCGCTCTAGTAGAAGAACTCACATTTCTCCTTCAAACTCTTCACTGGCTGCTCTAGTAGAAGAACTCACATTTCTCCTTCAAACTCTTCACTGGCTGCTCTAGTAGAAGAACTCACATTTCTCCTTCAAACTCTTCACTGGCTGCTCTAGTAGAAGAACTCACATTTCTCCTTCAAACTCTTCACTGGCCGCTCTAGTAGAAGAACTCACATTTCTCCTTCAAACTCTTCACTGGCTGCTCTAGTAGAAGAACTCACATTTCTCCTTCAAACTCTTCACTGGCTGCTCTAGTAGAAGAACTCACATTTCTCCTTCAAACTCTTCACTGGCCGCTCTAGTAGAAGAACTCACATTTCTCCTTCAAACTCTTCACTGGCTGCTCTAGTAGAAGAACTCACATTTCTCCTTCAAACTCTTCACTGGCTGCTCTAGTAGAAGAACTCACATTTCTCCTTCAAACTCTTCACTGGCTGCTCTAGTAGAAGAACTCACATTTCTCCTTCAAACTCTTCACTGGCTGCTCTAGTAGAAGAACTCACATTTCTCCTTCAAACTCTTCACTGGCCGCTCTAGTAGAAGAACTCACATTTCTCCTTCAAACTCTTCACTGGCTGCTCTAGTAGAAGAACTCACATTTCTCCTTCAAACTCTTCACTGGCTGCCAGTTTCTTTCAGGATCATTTTAAAATTCTGGTTCTAACATCTTTAGACAGTTTTATTCGTGCCGGCTTTTCATTCTCCGAGACTCCTGGGTTGTTCTTGGTGTTATCTTGGCCTTTATCTTTGTTATCTTTGTATCATCAGTGTGTGTGGTGTTGTGATGTGTGACTCTATTGTATCATCAGTGTGTGTGTGTGTTGTTGTGATGTGTGACTCTATTGTATCATCAGTGTGTGTGTGTGTTGTTTTGATGTGTGACTCTATTGTATCATCAGTGTGTGTGTGTTGTGATGTGTGACTCTATTGTATCATCAGTGTGTGTTGTTGTGATGTGTGACTCTATTGTATCATCAGTGTGTGTGTGTGTTGTTGTGATGTGTGACTCTATTGTATCATCAGTGTGTGTTGTTGTGATGTCTGACTCTATTGTATCATCAGTGTGTGTTGTTGTGATGTGTGACTCTATTGTATCATCAGTGTGTGTGTGTTGTTGTGATGTGTGACTCTATTGTATCATCAGTGTGTGTGTGTTGTGATGTGTGACTCTATTGTATCATCAGTGTGTGTGTGTGTTGTTGTGATGTGTGACTCTATTGTATCATCAGTGTGTGTGTGTGTTGTTGTGATGTGTGACTCTATTGTATCATCAGTGCGTGTGTGTTGTTGTGATGTGTGACTCTATTGTATCATCAGTGTGTGTGTGTGTGTTGTGATGTGTGACTCTATTATGTCATCAGTGTGTGTGTGTTGTTGTGGTGTGTGACTCTATTGTATCATCAGTGTGTGTTGTTGTGATGTGTGACTCTATTGTATCATCAGTGTGTGTGTTGTTGTGATGTGTGACTCTATTGTATCATCAGTGTGTGTGTTGTTGTGATGTGTGACTCTATTGTATCATCAGTGTGTGTGTTGTTGTGATGTGTGACTCTATTGTATCATCAGTGTGTGTTGTTGTGATGTGTGACTCTATTGTATCATCAGTGTGTGTTGTTGTGATGTGTGACTCTATTGTATCATCAGTGTGTGTGTTGTTGTGATGTGTGACTCTATTGTATCATCAGTGTGTGTGTTGTTGTGATGTGTGACTCTATTGTATCATCAGTGTGTGTGTGTGTTGTTGTGATGTGTGACTCTATTGTATCATCAGTGTGTGTGTGTTGTTGTGATGTGTGACTCTATTGTATCATCAGTGTGTGTGTGTGTTGTTGTGATGTGTGACTCTATTGTATCATCAGTGTGTGTGTGTTGTTGTGATGTGTGACTCTATTGTATCATCAGTGTGTGTGTGTTGTTGTGATGCGTGACTCTATTGTATCATCAGTGTGTGTTGTTGTGATGTGTGACTCTATTGTATCATCAGTGTGTGTGTTGTTGTGATGCGTGACTCTATTGTATCATCAGTGTGTGTTGTTTTGATGTGTGACTCTATTGTATCATCCGTGTGTGTGTTGTTGTGATGTGTGACTCTATTGTATCATCAGTGTGTGTTGTTGTGATGTGTGACTCTATTGTATCATCAGTGTGTGTGTTGTTGTGATGTGTGACTCTATTGTATCATCAGTGTGTGTTGTTGTGATGTGTGACTCTATTGTATCATCAGTGTGTGTTGTTGTTGTGATGTGTGACTCTATTGTATCATCAGTGTGTGTTGTTGTGATGTGTGACTCTATTGTATCATCAGTGTGTGTGTTGTTGTGATGTGTGACTCTATTGTATCATCAGTGTTTGTGTTGTTGTGATGTGTGACTCTATTGTATCATCAGTGTGTTTGTTGTTGTGATGTGTGACTCTAATGTATCATCCGTGTGTGTGTTGTTGTGATGTGTGACTCTATTGTATCATCAGTGTGTGTTGTTGTGATGTGTGACTCTATTGTATCATCAGTGTGTGTGTTGTTGTGATGTGTGACTCTATTGTATCATCAGTGTGTGTTGTTGTGATGTGTGACTCTATTGTATCATCAGTGTGTGTGTGTTGTTGTGATGTGTGACTCTATTGTATCATCAGTGTGTGTGTTGTTGTGATGTGTGACTCTATTGTATCATCAGTGTTTGTGTTGTTGTGATGTGTGACTCTATTGTATCATCAGTGTGTTTGTTGTTGTGACGTGTGACTCTATTGTATCATCAGTGATTACCTTCTGCGCTCCACTGGGAGGGACATAGTGATCTTCTGGTGCAGGTAGTAGTCGGTGTTTAACTCCCACAGGTGAGGACCAGGCAGCGACGGCTGATACACCTGCAGGAACAGGTTGATGGAATCTTGTCTGTCGGCGTCTGATGGATTCAAAGCAACCAATCAATCATCACATGTTAGAAGCAACATATTATCAATCTTTTAGGCCAAAAATATTGATTAATTTCCACCGTTATCTTCACGCGACTTTAATGAAACATAGAATCTTTACAGTTGTTTAAATGACTTGATTCTCTGATCGCGTTGAAATACAAACTATTGATTAATTTCCACCGTTATCTTCACGTGACTTAATGAAACATAGAATCTTTACAGTTGTTTAAATGACTTGATTCTCTGATCGCGTTGAAATACAAACTATTGATTAATTTCCACCGTTATCTTCACGTGACTTAATGAAACATAGAATCTTTACAGTTGTTTAAATGACTTGATTCTCTGATCGCGTTGAAATACAAACTATTGATTAATTTCCACCGTTATCTTCACGTGACTTAATGAAACATAGAATCTTTACAGTTGTTTTAATGACTCGATTCTCTGATCGTATTGAAATACAAACTATTGATTAATTTCCACCGTTATCTTCACGCGACTTTAATGAAACATAGAATCTTTACAGTTGTTTAAATGACTTGATTCTCTGATCGCGTTGAAATACAAAATATTGATTAATTTCCACAGTTATCTTCACGCGACTTAATGAAACATAGAATCTTTACAGTTGTTTTAATGACTTGATTCTCTGATCGCGTTGAAATACAAACTATTGATTAATTTCCATCGTTATCTTCACGTGACTTAATGAAACATAGAATCTTTACAGTTGTTTAAATGACTTGATTCTCTGATCGCATTGAAATACAAAATATTGATTAATTTCCACCGTTATCTTCACGTGACTTAATGAAACATAGAATCTTTACAGTTGTTTAAATGACTTGATTCTCTGATCGCGTTGAAATACAAAATATTGATTAATTTCCACCGTTATCTTCACGTGACTTAATGAAACATAGAATCTTTACAGTTGTTTAAATGACTTGATTCTCTGATCGCGTTGAAATACAAAATATTGATTAATTTCCACCGTTATCTTCACGCGACTTTAATGAAACATAGAATCTTTACAGTTGTTTAAATGACTTGATTCTCTGATCGCATTGAAATACAAACTATTGATTAATTTCCACCGTTATCTTCACGTGACTTTAATGAAACATAGAATCTTTACAGTTGTTTAAATGACTCGATTCTCTGATCGCGTTGAAATACAAAATATTGATTAATTTCCACCGTTATCTTCACGTGACTTTAATGAAACATAGAATCTTTACAGTTGTTTAAATGACTTGATTCTCTGATCGCGTTGAAATACAAACTATTGATTAATTTCCACCGTTATCTTCACGAGACTTTAATGAAACATAGAATCTTTACAGTTGTTTTAATGACTTGATTCTCTGATCGCGTTGAAATACAAACTATTGATTAATTTCCACCGTTATCTTCACGTGACTTAATGAAACATAGAATCTTTACAGTTGTTTAAATGACTTGATTCTCTGATCGCATTGAAATACAAACTATTGATTAATTTCCACCGTTATCTACACGTGACTTTAATGAAACATAGAATCTTTACAGTTGTTTAAATGACTTGATTCTCTGATCGCGTTGAAATACAAACTATTGATTAATTTCCACCGTTATCTTCACGTGACTTTAATGAAACATAGAATCTTTACAGTTGTTTAAATGACTTGATTCTCTGATCGCGTTGAAATACAAACTATTGATTAATTTCCACCGTTATCTTCACGTGACTTTAATGAAACATAGAATCTTTACAGTTGTTTAAATGACTTGATTCTCTGATCGCGTTGAAATACAAACTATTGATTAATTTCCACCGTTATCTTCACGTGACTTAATGAAACATAGAATCTTTACAGTTGTTTAAATGACTTGATTCTCTGATCGCGTTGAAATACAAACTATTGATTAATTTCCACCGTTATCTTCACGTGACTTTAATGAAACATAGAATCTTTACAGTTGTTTAAATGACTTGATTCTCTGATCGCATTGAAATACAAACTATTGATTAATTTCCACCGTTATCTTCACGTGACTTAATGAAACATAGAATCTTTACAGTTGTTTAAATGACTTGATTCTCTGATCGCATTGAAATACAAACTATTGATTAATTTCCACCGTTATCTTCACGCGACTTAATGAAACATAGAATCTTTACAGTTGTTTAAATGACTTGATTCTCTGATCGCATTGAAATACAAACTATTGATTAATTTCCACCGTTATCTTCACGTGACTTAATGAAACATAGAATCTTTACAGTTGTTTAAATGACTTGATTCTCTGATCGCGTTGAAATACAAACTATTGATTAATTTCCACCGTTATCTTCACGCGACTTAATGAAACATAGAATCTTTACAGTTGTTTAAATGACTTGATTCTCTGATCGCGTTGAAATACAAAATATTGATTAATTTCCACCGTTATCTTCACGCGACTTAATGAAACATAGAATCTTTACAGTTGTTTAAATGACTTGATTCTCTGATCGCATTGAAATACAAACTATTGATTAATTTCCACCGTTATCTTCACGCGACTTAATGAAACATAGAATCTTTACAGTTGTTTAAATGACTTGATTCTCTGATCGCATTGAAATACAAACTATTGATTAATTTCCACCGTTATCTTCACGTGACTTAATGAAACATAGAATCTTTACAGTTGTTTAAATGACTTGATTCTCTGATCGCATTGAAATAGAAACTATTGATTAATTTCCACCGTTATCTTCACGTGACTTAATGAAACATAGAATCTTTACAGTTGTTTTAATGACTCGATTCTCTGATCGCATTGAAATAGAAACTATTGATTAATTTCCACCGTTATCTTCACGTGACTTAATGAAACATAGAATCTTTACAGTTGTTTTAATGACTCGATTCTCTGATCGCATTGAAATAGAAACTATTGATTAATTTCCACCGTTATCTTCACGTGACTTAATGAAACATAGAATCTTTACAGTTGTTTTAATGACTCGATTCTCTGATCGCATTGAAATAGAAACTATTGATTAATTTCCACCGTTATCTTCACGTGACTTTAATGAAACATAGAATCTTTACAGTTGTTTTAATGACTTGATTCTCTGATCGCGTTGAAATACAAAATATTGATTAATTTCCACCGTTATCTTCACGTGACTTAATGAAACATAGAATCTTTACAGTTGTTTAAATGACTTGATTCTCTGATCGCGTTGAAATACAAAATATTGATTAATTTCCACCGTTATCTTCACGTGACTTAATGAAACATAGAATCTTTACAGTTGTTTTAATGACTTGATTCTCTGATCGCGTTGAAATACAAACTATTGATTAATTTCCACCGTTATCTTCACGTGACTTAATGAAACATAGAATCTTTACAGTTGTTTAAATGACTTGATTCTCTGATCGCATTGAAATACAAACTATTGATTAATTTCCACCGTTATCTTCACGTGACTTTAATGAAACATAGAATCTTTACAGTTGTTTAAATGACTTGATTCTCTGATCGCATTGAAATACAAACTATTGATTAATTTCCACCGTTATCTTCACGCGACTTAATGAAACATAGAATCTTTACAGTTGTTTAAATGACTTGATTCTCTGATCGCATTGAAATACAAACTATTGATTAATTTCCACCGTTATCTTCACGCGACTTAATGAAACATAGAATCTTTACAGTTGTTTAAATGACTTGATTCTCTGATCGCATTGAAATACAAACTATTGATTAATTTCCACCGTTATCTTCACGCGACTTAATGAAACATAGAATCTTTACAGTTGTTTAAATGACTTGATTCTCTGATCGCATTGAAATACAAACTATTGATTAATTTCCACCGTTATCTTCACGTGACTTTAATGAAACATAGAATCTTTACAGTTGTTTAAATGACTTGATTCTCTGATCGCATTGAAATACAAAATATTGATTAATTTCCACCGTTATCTTCACGCGACTTTAATGAAACATAGAATCTTTACAGTTGTTTAAATGACTTGATTCTCTGATCGCGTTGAAATACAAACTATTGATTAATTTCCACCGTTATCTTCACGCGACTTTAATGAAACATAGAATCTTTACAGTTGTTTAAATGACTTGATTCTCTGATCGCGTTGAAATACAAACTATTGATTAATTTCCACCGTTATCTTCACGCGACTTAATGAAACATAGAATCTTTACAGTTGTTTAAATGACTTGATTCTCTGATCGCGTTGAAATACAAACTATTGATTAATTTCCATCGTTATCTTCACGTGACTTTAATGAAACATAGAATCTTTACAGTTGTTTAAATGACTTGATTCTCTGATCGCATTGAAATACAAACTATTGATTAATTTCCACCGTTATCTTCACGTGACTTTAATGAAACATAGAATCTTTACAGTTGTTTAAATGACTTGATTCTCTGATCGCGTTGAAATACAAACTATTGATTAATTTCCACCGTTATCTTCACGTGACTTTAATGAAACATAGAATCTTTACAGTTGTTTAAATGACTTGATTCTCTGATCGCGTTGAAATACAAACTATTGATTAATTTCCACCGTTATCTTCACGCGACTTTAATGAAACATAGAATCTTTACAGTTGTTTAAATGACTTGATTCTCTGATCGCATTGAAATACAAAATATTGATTAATTTCCACCGTTATCTTCACGTGACTTAATGAAACATAGAATCTTTACAGTTGTTTAAATGACTTGATTCTCTGATCGCGTTGAAATACAAACTATTGATTAATTTCCACCGTTATCTTCACGCGACTTTAATGAAACATAGAATCTTTACAGTTGTTTAAATGACTTGATTCTCTGATCGCTTTGAAATACAAAATATTGATTAATTTCCACCGTTATCTTCACGTGACTTTAATGAAACATAGAATCTTTACAGTTGTTTAAATGACTTGATTCTCTGATCGCATTGAAATACAAACTATTGATTAATTTCCACCGTTATCTTCACGCGACTTAATGAAACATAGAATCTTTACAGTTGTTTAAATGACTTGATTCTCTGATCGCGTTGAAATACAAACTATTGATTAATTTCCACCGTTATCTTCACGTGACTTAATGAAACATAGAATCTTTACAGTTGTTTAAATGACTTGATTCTCTGATCGCATTGAAATACAAACTATTGATTAATTTCCACCGTTATCTTCACGTGACTTTAATGAAACATAGAATCTTTACAGTTGTTTAAATGACTTGATTCTCTGATCGCATTGAAATACAAAATATTGATTAATTTCCACCGTTATCTTCACGCGACTTAATGAAACATAGAATCTTTACAGTTGTTTAAATGACTTGATTCTCTGATCGCGTTGAAATACAAACTATTGATTAATTTCCACCGTTATCTTCACGCGACTTAATGAAACATAGAATCTTTACAGTTGTTTAAATGACTTGATTCTCTGATCGCGTTGAAATACAAAATATTGATTAATTTCCACCGTTATCTTCACGTGACTTTAATGAAACATAGAATCTTTACAGTTGTTTAAATGACTTGATTCTCTGATCGCGTTGAAATACAAAATATTGATTAATTTCCACCGTTATCTTCACGCGACTTAATGAAACATAGAATCTTTACAGTTGTTTAAATGACTTGATTCTCTGATCGCATTGAAATACAAACTATTGATTAATTTCCACCGTTATCTTCACGTGACTTAATGAAACATAGAATCTTTACAGTTGTTTAAATGACTTGATTCTCTGATCGCGTTGAAATACAAAATATTGATTAATTTCCACCGTTATCTTCACGTGACTTAATGAAACATAGAATCTTTACAGTTGTTTAAATGACTTGATTCTCTGATCGCGTTGAAATACAAAATATTGATTAATTTCCACCATTATCTTCACGTGACTTTAATGAAACATAGAATCTTTACAGTTGTTTAAATGACTCGATTCTCTGATCGCATTGAAATACAAAATATTGATTAATTTCCACCGTTATCTTCACGTGACTTAATGAAACATAGAATCTTTACAGTTGTTTAAATGACTTGATTCTCTGATCGCATTGAAATACAAACTATTGATTAATTTCCACCGTTATCTTCACGTGACTTTAATGAAACATAGAATCTTTACAGTTGTTTAAATGACTTGATTCTCTGATCGCATTGAAAAGGTACGACTGGCCATTAAACTCTTACGAATCAATTTACTCCTTTAATTGTATTTGTCCAAACAAACGAAGCTCGGGTCGTGCGGACGGTCGAGTCAACACGACTCGCTCTAATGATCTTTCCATGACCGTTGGATCATGTTGACCCGTTCACTCAGCGACCCGATCCGGACCCGAACGGACGCTTCTCTCGTCGGTCTTTGTCAACAAGCTGCTCATCAGACCGATGACCTGGTTTTTGTAAAGTGTCGACTGACGAGAGTCAACAGTTCAAAGAGAAA